>NW_026735988.1:0-89453 GCF_949786415.1 Peromyscus eremicus
CAGGGCAAATAGCACTGGCGTCTGTTACCAGCATGTACAGTGTATTGGACTGAAGAGGATCTACTGTTCTTGTCAGGTTCCTAAGCAGAGTTGAACTAGATATGGCCCGTGTGTGTAGGAAGCACAGTTCTTTTGTTCTCAGCAAGCTCACTGTTCGGACCCCATAGGAAACACAGTAGAGAAGATGTGTGCCCTATTCTCAAAAGCAGAGCATGTTTCTTGTAAGGCGAGCTAGCGTTTGTTTCCCAGTCCTAAGTGGATTGAATCAAATGCAGTTTCTGGTCCTACGAGCAAGAGTTGTTTTCAGGTAAGAAGAGTCACTATTGCGCTCCGATTGTCATACACAGGGCAAATAGCACTGGTGTCTGTTACCAGCATGTGCAGTGTATTTGACTGAAGAGGGTATACTGTTCTTGTCAGTTTCCTAAGCTGAATTGACTAGATATGTCTGTGTGTGTAGGAAGCAGACTTCTTTAGTTCTGTGCAAGCTCACTGTGCTGGCCCTATACGAAACACAGTAGAGTAGAAGAGTGCTCTTTTCTCAAAAGCAGAGTGTGTTTCTTGTAAGGTGAGCTAGCATTTATTTCCCAGTTCTAAATGGAGTTGAATCACATGAAGTTTTTGGTCCTATGAGCAAGAGTTTTTTTCTGGTAAGGAATGTCACTATTGTGCTCTCATTGCCATACACAGTGCAAATTGCACTCGCGTCTGTTCTCAGCATGTACAGTGTATTGGACTGAAGAAGAGCTACTTTTCTTCTCAGTTTCCTAAGCAGAGTTGAACTAGATATGGCCCGTGTATGTAGGAAGTACAGTTCATTTGTTCTGAGCAAGCTCACTATTCTGGCCCTATAGGAAACACAGTAGAGTAGAAGAGTGCCTTTTTCTCAAAAGCAGAGTGTGTTTCTTGTAAGGCGAGCTAGCGTTTGTTTCCCAGTCCTAAATGGAGTTGAAATACACATGCAGTTTCTGGTCCTACGAGCAAGACTTGTTTTCTGGTAAGAAGAGTCACTATTGCGCTCCCTTTGCCATACATAGTGCAAATAGCCCTCGCTTCTCTTCCCAGCAAGTACAGTGTATTGGACTGAAGAGGAGCTACTGTTCTTGTCAGTTTCCTAACCAGAATTGAACTAGATATGGCCCGTGTGTGTAGAAAGCACAGTTCTTTTGTTCTCAGCCAGCTCACTGTTCGGACCCCATAGAAAACACAGTAGAGTAGAAGAGTGCTCTTTTCTCAAAAGCAGAGTGTGTTTCTTGTAAGGCGAGCTAGCGTTTGTTTTCCAGTCCTAAATAGAGTTGAATCACATGCATTTTCTGGTCTTATGAGCAAGAGTTTTTTCTGGTAAGAAGAGTCACTATTGCTCTCCCATTGTCATACATATGGCAAATAGCACTGGCGTCTGTTCCCAACAAATGCAGTGTATTGGACTGAAGAGGAGCTACTTCTCTTGTCAGTTTCCTAAGCAGAGTTGAAGTAGATATGGCCCGGATATAGGAAGCACAGTTCTTTTGTTCTTAGCAAGCTCTCTGTTCAGACACCATAGGAAACACAATAGAGTAGAAGAGTGCTCTTTTCTCAAAAGCAGAGTGTGTTTCTTGTAAGGCGAGCTAGCGTTTGTTTCCCAGTCCTAAATGGAGTTGAATCACATGCAGTTTCTGGTCCTATGAGCAAGAGTTGTTTTCTTGTAAGAAGAGTCACTATTGTGCTCCCATTGCTGTACACAGTGCAAATAGCACTCGCGTCTGTTCCCAGCAAGTACAGTGTATTGGACTGAAGAGGAGCTATGTTCTTGTCAGTTTCCTAAGCAGAGTTGAACTAGATATGGCCCGTGTGTGTAGGAAGCACAGTTCTTTTGTTCTGAGCAAGCTCAATGTTCTGGCACTATAGGAAACACAGTAGAGTAGAAGAGTGCTCTTTTCTCAAAAGCAGAGTGTGTTTCTTGTAAGGCGAGCTAGCGTTTATTTCCCAGTCCTAAATGGAGTTGAATCCCATGCAGTTTCTGGTCCTACGAGCAAGAGTTGTTTTCTGGTAAGAAGAGTCACTATTGCGCTCCCATATTCATACACAGTGCAAATAGCACTGGCGTCTGTTCCCAGCAAGTACAGTGTATTCGACTGAAGAGGATCTACTGTTCTTGTCAGGTTCCTAAGCAGAGTTGTTTTCTGGTAAGAAGAGTCACTATTGCGCTCCCATTGCCATACACAGTGCAAATAGCACTGGCATCTGTTGCCAGCAAGTACAGTGTATTGGACTGAAGAGGAGCTACGTCTCTTGTCAGTTTCCTCAGCAGAGTTGAACTAGATATGGCCCGGGTGTAGGAAGCACAGTTCTTTTGTTCTGAGCAAGTTCTTTGTTTGGACACCATATGAAACACAGTAGAGTAGAAGAGTGTTCTTTTCTCAAAAGCAGAGTGTGTTTCTTGTAAGGCGAGCTAGCGTTTGTTTCCCAGTCCTAAATGGAGTTGAAATACACATGCAGTTTCTGGTCTTACGAGCGAGACTTGTTTTCTGGTAAGAAGAGTCCATTTTGCGCTCCCTTTGCCATACACAGTGCAAATAGCACTCGCGTCTGTTCCCAGCAAGTACAGTGTATTGGACTGAAGAGAGGCTACTGTTCTTGTCAGTTTCGTAAGCAGAATTGAACTAGATATGGCCCGTGTGTGTAGGAAGCACAGTTCTTTTGTTCTGAGCAAGCTCACTGTTCTGGCCCTATAGGAAACACAGTAGAGTAGAAGAGTGCTCTTTTTCATAAGCAGAGTGTGTTTCTTGTAAGGCTTGCTAGCGTTTGTTTCCCAGTCCTAAATGGAGGTGAATCAAATGCAGTTTTTTGTCCTACGAGCAACAGTTGTTTTCTGGTAAGAAGAGTCACTATTGCGCTCCCATTGCCATACACAGGGCAAATAGCACTGGCGTCTGTTCCTAGCGAGTACAGTGTATTGGACTGAAGAGGAGCTACTGTTCCTGTCAGTTTCCTAAGCAGAGTTGAACTAGATATGGCCCGTGTGTGTAGGAAGCACAGTTCTTTTGTTCTGAGCAAGCTCACTGTTCGGACCCTATAGAAAACACAGTAGAGTAGAAGAGTGCTCTTTTCTTAAAAGCAGAGTATGTTTCTTGTAAGGTGAGCTAGCGTTTGTTTCCCAGTCCTAAATGGAGTTGAATCACATGCAGTTTCTGGTCCTACTAGAAAGAGTTGTTTTCTGGTGAAAAGAGTCACTATTGCGCTCCCATTGTCATACACAGGGCAAATAGCACTGGCGTCTGTTACCAGCATGTACAGTGTATTGGACTGAAGAGGATCTACTGTTCTTGTCAGGTTCCTAAGCAGAGTTGAACTAGATATGGCCCGTGTGTGTAGGAAGCACAGTTCTTTTGTTCTCAGCAAGCTCACTGTTCGGACCCCATAGGAAACACAGTAGAGTAGATGTGTACCCTATTCTCAAAAGCAGAGCATGTTTCTTGTAAGGCGAGCTAGCGTTTGTTTCCCAGTCCTAAGTGGATTGAATCAAAAGCAGTTTCTGGTCCTACGAGCAAGAGTTGTTTTCAGGTAAGAAGAGTCACTATTGCGCTCCGATTGTCATACACAGGGCAAATAGCACTGGTGTCTGTTACCAGCATGTGCAGTGTATTTGACTGAAGAGGGTATACTGTTCTTGTCAGTTTCCTAAGCTGAATTGAACTAGATATGTCTGTGTGTGTAGGAAGCAGACTTCTTTTGTTCTGTGCAAGCTCACTGTGCTGGCCCTATAGGAAACACAGTAGAGTAGAAGAGTGCTCTTTTCTCAAAAGCAGAGTGTGTTTCTTGTAAGGTGAGCTAGCATTTATTTCCCAGTTCTAAATGGAGTTGAATCACATGAAGTTTTTGGTCCTATGAGCAAGAGTTGTTTTCTGGTAAGGAATGTCACTATTGTGCTCTCATTGCCATACACAGTGCAAATTGCACTCTCGTCTGTTCTCAGCATGTACAGTGTATTGGACTGAAGAAGAGCTACTTTTCTTCTCAGTTTCCTAAGCAGAGTTGAACTAGATATGGCCCGTGTATGTAGGAAGTACAGTTCTTTTGTTCTGAGCAAGCTCACTGTTCTGGCCCTATAGGAAACACAGTAGAGTAGAAGAGTGCCCTTTTCTCAAAAGCAGAGTGTGTTTCTTGTAAGGCGAGCTAGCGTTTGTTTCCCAGTCCTAAATGGAGTTGAAATACACATGCAGTTTCTGGTCCTACGAGCAAGACTTGTTTTCTGGTAAGAAGAGTCACTATTGCGCTCCCTTTGCCATACATAGTGCAAATAGCCCTCGCTTCTCTCCCAGCAAGTACAGTGTATTGGACTGAAGAGGATCTACTCTTCTTGTCAGTTTCCTAAGCAGATTTGAACTAGATATGGCCCGTGTGTGTAGGAAGCACAGTTCTTTTGTTCTGAGCAAGCTCACTTTTTGGACCCTATAGGAAACACAGTAGAGTAGAAGTGTGACTTTTTCTCAAAGCAGAGCTTGTTTCTTGTAAGGCGAGCTAGCGTTTGTTTCCCAGTCCTAAGTGGAGTTGAATAACATGCAGTTTCTGGTCCTAAGAGCAAGAGTTGTTTTCTGGTAAGAAGAGTCACTATTGCGCTCCGTTTGCCATACACAGTACAAATAGCACTCGCGTCTGTTCCCAGCAAGTAGAGTGTATTGGACTGAAGAGTGGATACTGTTCTTGTCATTTTCCTAAGGAGAATTGAACTAGATATGGCCCGTGTGTGTGGGAAGCACAGTTCTTTTGTTCTGAGCAAGTTCATTGTTCTAGCCCTATAGGAAACACAGTAGAGTAGAAGAGTGCCCTTTTCTCAAAAGCAGAGTGTGTTTCTTGTAAGGCGAGCTAGCGTTTGTTTCCCAGTCCTAAATGGAGTTGAAATACACATGCAGTTTCTGGTCCTACGAGCAAGACTTGTTTTCTGGTAAGAAGAGTCACTATTGCGCACCCTTTGCCATACATAGTGCAAATAGCCCTCGCTTCTCTTCCCAGCAAGTACAGTGTATTGGACTGAAGAGGAGCTACTGTTCTTGTCAGTTTCCTAACCAGAATTGAACTAGATATGGCCCGTGTGTGTAGAAAGCACAGTTCTTTTGTTCTCAGCAAGCTCACTGTTCGAACCCATAGAAAACACGGGTAGAGTAGAAGAGTGCTCTTTTCTCAAAAGCAGAGTGTGTTTCTTGTAAGGCGAGCTAGCGTTTGTTTTCCAGTCCTAAATAGAGTTGAATCACATGCATTTTCTGGTCTTATGAGCAAGAGTTTTTTCTGGTAAGAAGAGTCACTATTGCGCTCCCATTGACATACATATGGCAAATAGCACTGGCGTCTGTTCCCAACAACTGCAGTGTATTGGACTGAAGAGGAGCTACTTCACTTGTCAGTTTCCTAAGCAGAGTTGAAGTAGATATGGCCCGGATATAGGAAGCACAGTTCTTTTGTTCTTAGCAAGCTCTCTGTTCAGACACCATAGGAAACACAATAGAGTAGAAGAGTGCTCTTTTCTCAAAAGCAGAGTGGTGTTTCTTGTAAGCAAGCTAGCGTTTGTTTCCCAGTCCTAAATGGAGTTGAATCACATGCAGTTTCTGGTCCTATGAGCAAGAATTGTTTTCTGGTAAGAAGAGTAACTATTGTGCTCCCATTGCTGTACACAGTGCAAATAGCACTCGCGTCTGTTCCCAGCAAGTACAGTGTATTGGACTGAAGAGGATCTACTGTTCTTGTCAGTTTCCTAAGGAGAATTGAACTAGATATGGCCCGTGTGTGTAGGAAGCACAGTTCTTTTGTTCCTGAGCAAGCTCACTGTTCTGGCCCTATAGGAAACACAGTAGAGTAGAAAAGTGATCTTTTCTCAAAAGCAGAGTGTGTTTCTTGTAAGTCGAGCTAGCATTTGTTTCTCAGTCCTAAATGGAGTTAATCACATGCAGTTTTGGTCCTTCGAGCAAGACTTGTTTTCTGGTAAGAAGAGTAACTATTGCATTCCCTTTGCCATACACAGTACAAATAGCACTCGCGTTTGTTTAACGCAAGTACAGTGTATTGGTCTGAAGAGGAGCTACTGTTCTTGTCAGTTTCCTAAGCAGAGTTGAACTAGATATGGCCCGTGTGTGTAGTAAGCACAGTCCTTTTGTTCTGAGCAAGCTCACTGTTTGAACCTCATAGGAAACACAGTAGAGTAGAAGAGTGCTTTTTTCTCAAAAGCAGAGTGTGTTTCTTGTAAGGCGAGCTAGCGTTTGTTTCCCAGTCCTAAATGGAGTTGAAATACACATGCAGTTTCTGCTCTTACGAGCAAGAGTTGTTTTCTGGTAAGAAGAGTCACTATTGCGCTTCCTTTGCCATACACAATGCAAATAGCACTCGCGTCTGTTCCCAACAAGTATAGTGTATTGGACTGAAGAGGAGCTACTGTTCTTGTCAGTTTCCTAAGCAGAATTGAACTAGATATGGCCCATGTGTGTAGGAAGCACAGTTCTTTGGTTCTGAGAAAGCTCACTGTTCTGGCCCTATAGGAAACACAGTAGTGTAAAAGAGTGCTCTTTTCTCAAAAGCAGAGTATGTTTCTTGTAAGGCGTGCTAGCGTTTGTTTCCCAGTCCTAAATGGAGTTGAATCACATGCAGTTTCTGGTCCTACGAGCAAGAGTTGTTTTCTGGTAAGAAGAGTAACTATTGTGCTCCCATTGACATACACTGTACAAATAGCACTCGCGTCTGTTTCCAGGAAGTACAGTGTATTGGACTGAAGAGGAGCTACTGTTCTTGTCAGTTTCCTAAGCAGAGTTGAACTAGATATGGCCCGTGTGTGTAGGAAGCACAGTTCTTTTGTTCTGAGCAAGCTCACTTTTCGGACCCTATAGGAAACACAGTAGAGTAGAAGTGTGACCTTTTCTCAAAGCAGAGCTTGTTTCTTGTAAAGCGAGCTAGTGTTTGTTTCCCAGTCCTAAGTGGAGTTGAATAACATGCAGTTTCTGGTCCTAAGAGCAAGAGTTGTTTTCTGGTAAGAAGAGTCACTATTGCGCTCCGTTTGCCATACACAGTACAAATAGCACTCGCGTCTGTTCCCAGCAAGTAGAGTGTATTGGACTGAAGAGAGGATAGTGTTCTTGTCATTTTCCTAAGGAGAATTGAACTAGATATGGCCCGTGTGTGTGGGAAGCACAGTTCTTTTGTTCTGAGCAAGTTCATTGTTCTAGCCCTATAGGAAACACAGTAGAGTAGAAGAGTGCCCTTTTCTCAAAAGCAGAGTGTGTTTCTTGTAAGGCGAGCTAGCGTTTGTTTCCCAGTCCAAAATGAGTTGAAATACACATGCAGTTTCTGGTCCTAAGAGCAAGACTTGTTTTCTGGTAAGAAGAGTCACTATTGTGCTCCCTTTGCCATACATAGTGCAAATAGCCCTCGCTTCTCTTCCCAGCAAGTACAGTGTATTGGACTGAAGAGGAGCTACTGTTCTTGTCAGTTTCCTAACCAGAATTGAACTAGATATGGCCCGTGTGTGTAGAAAGCACAGTTCTTTTGTTCTCAGCAAGCTCACTGTTCGAACCCCATAGGAAACACAGTAGAGTAGAAGAGTGCTCTATTCTCAAAAGCAGAGTGTGTTTCTTGTAAGGCGAGCTAGCATATGTTTTCCTGTCCTAAATAGAGTTGAATCACATGCATTTTCTGGTCTTATGAGCAAGAGTTTTTTCTGGTAAGAAGAGTCACTATTGCGCTCCCATTGACATACATATGGCAAATAGCACTGGCGTCTGTTCCCAACAACTGCAGTGTATTGGACTGAAGAGGAGCTACTTCTCTTGTCAGTTTCCTAAGCAGAGTTGAAGTAGATATGGCCCGGATATAGGAAGCACAGTTCTTTTGTTCTTAGCAAGCTCTCTGTTCAGACACCATAGGAAACACAATAGAGTAGAAGAGTGCTCTTTTCTCAAAAGCAGAGTGTGTTTCTTGTAAGGCAAGCTAGCGTTTGTTTCCCAGTCCTAAATGGAGTTGAATCACATGCAGTTTCTGGTCCAACGAGCAAGAGTTGTTTTCTGGTAAAAAGAGTCACTATTGTGCTCCCATTGCTGTACACAGTGCAAATAGCACTCGCGTCTGTTCCCAGCAAGTACAGTGTATTGGACTGAAGAGGAGCTATGTTCTTATCAGTTTCCTAAGCATAGTTGAACTAGATATGGCCCGTGTGTGTAGCAAGCACAGTTCTTTTGTTCTGAGCAGCTCAATGTTCTGGCACTATAGGAAACACAGTAGAGTATAAGAGTGCTCTTTTCTCAAAAGCAGAGTGTGTTTCTTGTAAGGCGAGCTAGCGTTTATTTCCCAGTCCTAAATGGAGTTGAATCCCATGCAGTTTCTGGTCCTACGAGCAAGAGTTGTTTTCTGGTAAGAAGAGTCACTATTGCGCTCCCATATTCATACACAGTGCAAATAGCACTGGCGTCTGTTCCCAACAAGTACAGTGTATTGGACTGAAGAGGATCTACTGTTCTTGTCAGTTTCCTAAGGAGAATTGAACTAGATATGGCCCGTGTGTGTAGGAAGCACAGTTCTTTTGTTCTGAGCAAGCTTACTGTTCTGGCCCTATAGGAAACACAGTAGAGTAGAAAAGTGCTCTTTTCTCAAAAGCAGAGTGTGTTTCTTGTAAGTCGAGCTAGCATTTGTTTCTCAGTCCTAAATGGAGTTGAATCACATGCAGTTTTGGTCCTTCGAGCAAGAGTTGTTTTCTGGTAAGAAGAGTAACTATTGCATTCCCATTGCCATACACAGTACAAATAGCACTCGCGTTTGTTTAACGCAAGTACAGTGTATTGGTCTGAAGAGGAGCTACTGTTCTTGTCAGTTTCCTAAGCAGAGTTGAACTAGATATGGCCCGTGTGTGTAGTAAGCACAGTCCTTTTGTTCTGAGCAAGCTCACTGTTTGAACCTCATAGGAAACACAGTAGAGTAGAAGAGTGCTTTTTTCTCAAAAGCATAGTGTGTTTCTTGTAAGGCGAGCTAGCATTTGTTTCCCAGTCCTAAATGGAGTTGAAATACACATGCAGTTTCTGGTCTTACGAGCAAGAGTTGTTTTCTGGTAAGAAGAGACACTATTGCGCTTCCTTTGCCATACACAATGCAAATAGCACTCGCGTCTGTTCCCAACAAGTATAGTGTATTGGACTGAAGAGGAGCTACTGTTCTTGTCAGTTTCCTAAGCAGAATTGAACTAGATATGGCCCATGTGTGTAGGAAGCACAGTTCTTTGGTTCTGAGAAAGCGCACTGTTCTGGCCCTATAGGAAACACAGTAGTGTAAAAGAGTGCTCTTTTCTCAAAAGCAGAGTGTGTTTCTTGTAAGGCGAGCTAGCGTTTGTTTCCCAGTCCTAAATGGAGTTGAATCACATGCAGTTTCTGGTCATATGAGCAAGAGTTGTTTTGTGGTAAGAAGAGTCACTATTGCGCTCCCATTGTCATACACAGGGCAAATAGCACTGGCTTCTGTTCCCAGCAAGTACAGTGTATTGGACTGAAGAGGATCTACTGTTCTTGTCAGTTTTCTAAGGAGAATTGAACTAGATATGGCCCTTGTGTGTAGGAAGCACAGTTCTTTTGTTCTGAGCAAGCTCACTGTTCTGGCCCTATAGGAAACACAGTAGAGTGGAAAAGTGCTCTTTTCTCAAAAGCAGAGTGTGTTTCTTGTAAGTCGAGCTAGCATTTGTTTCTCAGTCCTAAATGGAGTTGAATCAAATGCAGTTTTTGTCCTTCGAGCAAGAGTTGTTTTCTGGTAAGAAGAGTCACTATTGCGCTCCCATTGCCATACACAGTACAAATAGCACTCGCGTTTGTTTAACGCAAGTACAGTGTATTGGTCTGAAGAGGAGCTATTGTTCTTGTCAGTTTCCTAAGCAGAGTTGAACTAGATATGGCCCGTGTGTGTAGGAAGCACAGTTCTTTTGTTCTCAGCAAGCTCACTGTTTGAACCCCATAGGAAACACAGTAGAGTAGAAGAGTGCTTTTTTCTCAAAAGCAGAGTGTGTTTCTTGTAAGGCGAGCTAGCATTTGTTACCCAGTCCTAAATGGAGTTGAAATACACATGCAGTTTCTGGTCTTACGAGCAAGAGTTGTTTTCTGGTAAGAAGAGTCACTATTGCGCTCCCTTTGCCATACACAATGCAAATAGCACTCGCGTCTGTTCCCAACAAGTACAGTGTATTGGACTGAAGACGAGCTACTGTTCTTGTCAGTTTCCTAAGCAGAATTGAACTAGATATGGCCCATGTGTGTAGGAAGCACAGTTCTTTTGTTCTGAGAAAGCTCACTGTTCTGGCCCTATAGGAAACACAGTAGTGTAGAAGAGTGCTCTTTTCTCAAAAGCAGAGTGTGTTTCTTGTAAGGCGAGCTAGCGTTTGTTTCCCAGTCCTAAATGGAGTTGAATCACATGCAGTTTCTGGTCCTAGGAGCAAGAGTTGTTTTCTGGTAAGAAGAGTAACTATTGTGCTCCCATTGACATACACAGTACAAATAGCACTCGCGTCTGTTTCCAGGAAGTACAGTGTATTGGACTGAAGAGGAGCTACTGTTCTTGTCAGTTTCCTAAGCAGAGTTGAACTAGAGATGGCCCGTGTGTGTAGGAAGCACAGTTCTTTTGTTCTGAGCAAGCTCACTCTTCAAACCACATAGGAAACACAGTAGAGTAGAAGAGTGCTCTTTTCTGAAAATCATAGTGTGTTTCTTGTAAGACGAGCTAGCGTTTTTTTCCCAGTCCTAAATGGAGTTCAAATACACCTGCATTTTCTGGTCCTACGAGCAAGAGTTGTTTTCTGGTTAGAAGAGTCACTATTGCGCTCCCTTTGCCATACACAGTGCAAATAGCCGTGGCATCTGTTCCGAGCAAGTACAGTGTATTGGACTGAAGAGGAGCTACTGTTCTCGTCAGTTTCCAAAGCAGAGTTGAACTAGATATCGCCCGTGTGTGTAGGAAGCACAGTTCTTTTGTTCTAAGCAAGCTCACTGTTCTGGCCCTATAGGAAACACAGTAGAGTAGAGGAGTGCTCTTTTCTCATAAGCAGAGTGTGTTTCTTGTAAGGCTAGCTAGCGTTTGTTTCCCAGTCCTAAATGGAGGTGAATCAAATGCAGTTTTTGGTCCTACGAGCAAGAGTTGTTTTCTGGTAAGAAGAGTCACTATTGCGCTCCGATTGTCATACACAGGGCAAATAGCACTGGTGTCTGTTACCAGCATGTGCAGTGTATTTGACTGAAGAGGGTATACTGTTCTTGTCAGTTTCCTAAGCTGAATTGAACTAGATATGTCTGTGTTTGTAGGAAGCAGACTTCTTTTGTTCTGTGCAAGCTCACTGTGCTGGCCCTATAGGAAACACAGTAGAGTAGAAGAGTGCTCTTTTCTCAAAAGCAGAGTGTGTTTCTTGTAAGGTGAGCTAGCATTTATTTCCCAGTTCTAAATGGAGTTGAATCACATGAAGTTTTTGGTCCTATGAGCAAGAGTTGTTTTCTGGTAAGGAATGTCACTATTGTGCTCTCATTGCCATACACAGTGCAAATTGCACTCGCGTCTGTTCTCAGCATGTACAGTGTATTGGACTGAAGAAGAGCTACTTTTCTTCTCAGTTTCCTAAGCAGAGTTGAACTAGATAAGGCCCTTGTATGTAGGAAGTACAGTTCTTTTGTTCTGTGCAAGCTCACTGTTCTGGCCCTATAGGAAACACAGTAGAGTAGAAGAGTGCTCTTTTCTCTAAAGCAGAGTGTGTTTCTTGTAAGGCGAGCTTGCGTTTGTTTCCCAGTCCTAAATGGAGCTGAATCACATGCAGTTTCTGGTCCTAGGAGCAAGAGTTGTTTTCTGGTAAGAAGAGTCACTACTGCGCTCCCTTTGCCATTCACAGTGCAAATAGCCCTCGTGTCTGTTCCCAGCAAGTACAGTGTATTGGACTAAAGAGGAGCTACTGTTCTTCTTAGTTTCCTAAGCAGAGTTGAACTAGATATGGCCCGTGTGTGTAGGAAGCACAGTTCTTTTGTTCTCAGGAAGCTCACTGTTCGGACCCCATAGGAAACACAGAAGAGTAGAAGAGTGCTCTTTTCTCAAAAGCAGAGTGTGTTTCTTGTAAGGCGAGCTTGGGTTTGTTTCCCAGTCCTAAATGGAGTTGAATCAAATGCAGTTTTTCGTCCTACGAGCAAGAGTTGTTTTCTGGTAAGAAGAGTCACTATTGCGCTCCCTTTGCCATACACAGTGCAAATAGCACTCGCGTCTGTTCCCAGCAAGTACAGTGTATTTTACTGAAGAGTCGCTACTGTTCTTGTCAGTTTCCTAAGCAGATTTGAACTAGATATTGCCCGTGTGTGTAGGAAGCACAGTTCTTTTGTTCTGAGCAAGCTCACTGTTCTGGTCCTATAGAAAACACAGTAGAGTGGAACAGTGCTCTTTTCTCAAAAGCAGAGTGTGTTTCTTGTAAGGCGAGCTAGCGTTTGTTTCCTAGTCCTAAATGGAGTTGAATCACATGAAGTTTCTGGTCCTACTAGCAAGAGTTGTTTTCTGGTAAGAAGAGTCATTACTGTGCTCCCATTGTCATTCAAAGTGCAAATAGCACTGGCGTCTGTTCCCAGCAAGTACAGTGTATTGGACTGAAGAGGATCTACTGTTCTGGTCAGTTTCCTAAGCAGAGTTGAACTAGATATGGCCGGTGTGTGTAGGAAGCACGGTTCTTTTGTTCTGAGCAAGCTCACTGTTAGGACCCCATAGGAAACACAGTAGAGTAGAAGTGTGCCCTTTTCTCAAAGCAGATCGTGTTTCTTGTAAGGCGAGCTAGCGTTTGTTTCCCAGTCCTAAGTGGTGTTGAATCACATGCAGTTTCTGGTCCTAAGAGCAAGAGTTGTTTTCTGATAAGAAGAGTCACTATTGCGCTCCCTTTGCCATACACAGTGCAAATAGCACTCGCGTCTGTTCCCAGCAAGTAGATTGTATTGGACTGAAGAAAGGATTCTGTTCTTGTCAGTTTCCTAAGCAGAGTTGAACTAGATATGGCCCGTGTGTGTAGGAAGCACAGTTCTTTTGTTCTGAGCAAGCTCACTGTTCGGACACCATAGAAAACACAGTAGAGTAGAATAGTGCTCTTTCCTCAAAAGCAGATTTTGTTTCTTGTAAGGCGAGCTAGCGTTTTTTTCCCAGTCCTATATGGAGTTGAATCACATGCAGTTTCTGGTACTAAGAGCAAGAGTTGTTTTCTGTTAAGAAGAGTCACTATTGCGCTCCCATTGTCATACACAGGGCAAATAGCACTGGGGTCTGTTCCTAGCGAGTACTGTGTATTGGACTGAAGAGGAGCTACTGTTCTTGTCAGTTTCTAAGCAGAGTTGTACCAGATATGGCCCGTGTGTGTAGGAAGCACAGTTATTTTGTTCTGAGCAAGCTCACGGTTTGGACCCCATATTAAACACTGTAGAGTAGAAGAGTGCCCTTTTATCAAAAGCAGAGTGTGTTTCTTGAAAGGCAAGCTAGAGTTTGTTTCCCAGTCAGAAATGGAGTTGAATCCCATGCAGTTTCTGGTCCTACAAGCAAGAGCTTTTTCTGGTAAGAAGAGTTACTATTGCGCTCCCATTGCCATACATACTGCAAATAGCACTGGCGTCTGTTCCCAGCAAGTACAGTATATTCGACTGAAGAGGATCTACTGTTCTTTTCAGTTTCCTATGCAGAGTTGAACTAGGTATGGATCGTGTGTGTAGGAAGCACAGTTCTTTTGTTCTGAGCAAGCTCACTGTTCGGACCCCATAGGAAACAGAGTAGAGTAGAAGAGTGCTCTTTTCTCAATAGTAGAGTGTGTTTCTTGTAAGGCGAGCTAGCGTTTGTTTCCCAGTCCTAAATGGAGTTGAATCACATGCAGTTTCTGGTCATACGAGCAAGAGTTGTTTTGTGGTAAGAAGAGTCACTATTGCGCTCCCATTGTCATACACAGAGCAAATAGCACTGGCTTCTGTTCCCAGCAAGTACAGTGTATTGGACTGAAGAGGATCTACTGTTCTTGTCAGTTTTCTAAGGAGTATTGAACTATATATGGCCCGTGTGTGTAGGAAGCACAGTTCTTTTGTTCGGAGCAAGCTCACTGTTCTGGCCCTATAGGAAACACAGTAGAGTAGAAAAGTGCTCTTTTCTCAAAAGCAGAGTGTGTTTCTTTTAAGTCGAGCTAGCATTTGTTTCTCAGTCCTAAATGGAGTTGAATCAAATGCAGTTTTGGTCCTTCGAGCAAGAGTTGTTTTCTGGTAAGAAGAGTCAATATTGCGCTCCCATTGCCATACACAGTACAAATAGCACTCGCGTTTGTTTAATGCAAATACAGTGTATTGGTCTGAAGAGGAGCTACTGTTCTTGTCAGTTTCCCAAGCAGAGTTGAACTAGATATGGCCCGTGTGTGTAGTAAGCACAGTCCTTTTGTTCTGAGCAAGCTCACTGTTTGAACCCCATAGGAAACACAGTAGAGTAGAAGAGTGCTGTTTTCTCAAAATTAGAGTGTGTTTCTTGTAAGGCGAGCTAGCATTTGTTTCCCAGTCCTAAATGGAGTTGAAATACACATGCAGTTTCTGGTCTTACGAGCAACAGTTGTTTTCTGGTAAGAAGAGTCACTATTGCGCTCCCTTTGCCATACACAATGCAAATAGCACTCGTGTCTGTTCCCAACAAGTACAGTGTACTGGACTGAAGAGGAGCTACTGTTCTTGTCAGTTTCCTAAGCAGAATTGAACTAGATATGGCCCATGTGTGTAGGAAGCACAGTTCTTTTGTTCTGAGAAAGCTCACTGTTCTGGCCCTATAGGAAACACAGTAGTGTAGAAGAGTGCTCTTTTCTCAAAAGCAGAGTGTGTTTCTTGTAAGGCAAGCTAGCGTTTGTTTCCCAGTCCTAAATGGAGTTGAATCACATGCAGTTTCTGGTCCTACGAGCAAGAGTTGTTTTCTGGTAAGAAGAGTAACTATTGTGCTCCCATTGACATACACAGTACAAATAGCACTCGCGTCTGTTTCCAGGAAGTACAGTGTATTGGACTGAAGAGGAGCTACTGTTCTTGTCAGTTTCCTAAGCAGAGTTGAACTAGATATGGCCCGTGTGTGTAGGAAGCACAGTTCTTTTGTTCTGAGCAAGCTCACTCTTCAAACCACATAGGAAACACAGTAGAATAGAAGAGTGCTCTTTTCTGAAAAGCATAGTGTGTTTCTTGTAAGGCGAGCTAGCGTTTTTTTTCCCAGTCCTAAATTGAATTCAAATACACATGCATTTTCTGGTCCTACGAGCAAGAGTTGTTTTCTGGTTAGAAGAGTCACTATTGCGCTCCCTTTGCCATACACAGTGCAAATAGCCCTGGCATCTTTTCCGAGCAAGTACAGTGTATTGGATTGAAGAGGAGCTACTGTTCTTGTCAGTTTCCTAAGCAGCGTTGAACTAGATATGGCCCGTGTGTAGGAAGCACAGTTCTTTTGTTCTGAGCAAGCTCACTGTTCTGGCACTACAGGAAACACAGTAGAGTAGAAGAGTGCTCTTTTCTCAAAAGCAGAATGTGTTTCTTGTAAGGCGAGCTAGTGTTTGTTTCCCAGTCCTAAATGGAGTTGAATCACATGGAGTTTCTGGTCCTAAGAGCAAGAGTTGTTTTCTGGTAATAAGAGTCACTATTGTGCTCCCATTGCCGTACACAGTGCCAATCGCACTGGTGTCTGTTCCCAGCAAGTACAGTGTATTGGACTGAAGAGGATCTACTGTTCTCGTCAGTTTCCAAAGCAGAGTTGAACTAGATATCGCCCTTGTGTGTAGGAAGCACAGTTCTTTTGTTCTGAGCAAGCTCACTGTTCTGGCCCTATAGGAAACACAGTAGAGTAGAAGAGTGCTCTTTTCTAAAAAGCAGAGTGTGTTCCTTGTAAGGCGAGCTAGCGTTTGTTTCCCAGTCCTAAATGGAGCTGAATCACATGCAGTTTCTGGTCCTAGGAGCAAGAGTTGTTTTCTGGTAAGAAGAGTCACTATTGCGCTCCCTTTTCCATTCACAGTGCAAATAGCTCTCGTGTCTGTTTCCAGCAAGTACAGTGTATTGGACTAAAGAGGAGCTACTGTTCTTCTGAGTTTCCTAAGCAGAGTTGAACTAGATATGGCCCGTGTGTGTAGGAAGCACAGTTCTTTTGTTCTCAGAAGCTCACTGTTCGGACCCCATAGGAAACACAGTAGAGTAGAAGAGTGCTCTTTTCTCAAAAGCAGAGTGTGTTTCTTGTAAGGCGAGCTTGGGTTTGTTTCCCAGTCCTAAATGGAGTTGAATCAAATGCAGTTTTTCGTTCTACGAGCAAGAGTTGTTTTCGGGTAAGAAGAGTCACTATTGCGCTCCCTTTGCCATACACAGTGCAAATAGCACTCGCGTCTGTTCCCAGCAAGTACAGTGTATTGGACTGAAGAGTAGCTACTGTTCTTGTCAGTTTCCTAAGCAGATTTGAACTAGATATGGCCCGTGTGTGTAGGAAGCACAGTTCTTTTGTTCTGAGCAAGCTCACTGTTCTGGTCCTATAGAAAACACAGTAGAGTGGAAGAGTGCTCTTTTCTCAAAAGCAGAGTCTGTTTCTTGTAAGTCGAGCTAGCGTTTGTTTCCTAGTCCTAAATGGAGTTGAATCACATGCAGTTTCTGGTCCTACTAGCAAGAGTTGTTTTCTGGTAAGAAGAGTCACTATTGTGCTCCCAATGTCATTCAAAGTGCAAATAGCACTGGCTTCTGTTCCCAGCAAGGACAGTGTATTTGACTGAAGAGGAGTTACTGTTCTCGTCAGTTTCCTAAGCAGAGTTGAACTAGATATGGCCGGTGTGTGTAGGAAGCATGGTTCTTTTGTTCTGAGCAAGCTCACTGTTAGGACCCCATAGGAAACACAGTAGAGTAGAAGTGTGCCCTTTTCTCAAAGCAGATCATGTTTCTTGTAAGGCGAGCTAGCGTTTGTTTCCCAGT
Source organism: Peromyscus eremicus (assembly GCF_949786415.1). Classification (NCBI taxonomy): domain Eukaryota; kingdom Metazoa; phylum Chordata; class Mammalia; order Rodentia; family Cricetidae; genus Peromyscus; species Peromyscus eremicus. The sequence goes on from NW_026735988.1 coordinate 16,935, forward strand.
CCTAAGTGGTGTTGAATCACATGCAGTTTCTGGTCCTAAGAGCAAGAGTTGTTTTCTGATAAGAAGAGTCACTATTGGGTTCCCTTTGCCATACACATTGCAAAGAGCACTCGCGTCTGTTCCCAGCAAGTAGAGTGTATTGGACTGAAGAAAGGATACTGTTCTTGTCAGTTTCCTAAGTAGAGTTGAACTAGATATGGCCCGTGTGTGTAGGAAGCACAGTTCTTTTGTTCTGAGCAAGCTCACTGTTCGGACACCATAGGAAACACAGTAGAGTAGAATAGTGCTCTTTCCTCAAAAGCAGATTTTGTTTCTTGTAAGGCGAGCTAGCCTTTGTTTCCCAGTCCTAAATGGACTTGAATCACAGGCAGTTTTTGGTCTTACACGCAAGAGTTGCTTTCAATTAAGGAAAGACACTATTGCGCTCCCATTGCCATACACAGTGCAAATAGCACTCGCATCTGTTCCCAGCAAGTACAGTATATTGGACAGAAGAGGAGCTACTTCTCTTGTCAGTTTCCTAAGCAGAGTTGAACTAGATATGGCCCGGATGTAGGAAGCACAGTTCTTTTGTTCTGAGCAAGCTCTCTTTTCGGACCCCATAGGAAACACAGTAGAGTAGATGAGTGCTCATTTCTCAAAAGCAGAGTGTGTTTCTTGTAAGGTGAGCTAGCGTTTGTTTCCCAGTCCTAAATGGAGTTGAATCCCATGCAGTTTCTGGTCCTATGAGCAAGAGTTGTTTTCTGGTAAGAAGAGTCACTATTGTGCTCCCATTGCTGTACACAGTGCAAATAGCACTCGCGTCTGTTGCCAGCAAATACAGTGTATTGGACTGAAGAGGAGCTACTGTTCTTGTCAGTTTCCTAAGCAGAGTTGAACTAGATATGGCCCGTGAGTGTAGGAAGCACAGTTCTTTTGTTCTGAGCAAGCTCACTCTTCAAACCACATAGGAAACACAGTAGAGAAGAAGAGTGCTCTTTTCTGAAAAGCATAGTGTGTTTCTTGTAAGGCGAGCTAGCCTTTTTTTCCCAGTCCTAAATAGAGTTGAAATACACGTGCAGTTTCTGGTCCTATGAGCAAGAGTTATTTTCTGGTTAGAAGAGTCACTATTGCGCTCCCTTTGCCATACACAGTGCAAATAGCCCTGGCGTCTGTTCCGAGCAAGTACAGTGTATTGGACTGAAGAGGAGCTACTGTTCTTGTCAGTTTCCTAAGCAGAGTTGAACTAGATATGGCCCGTGTGTTGGAAGCACAGTTCTTTTGTTCTGAGCAAGCTCACTGTTCTGGCACTACAGGAAACACAGTAGAATAGAAGAGTCCTCTTTTCTCAAAAGCAGAATGTGTTTCTTGTAAGGAGAGCTAGTGTTTGGTTCCCAGTCCTAAATGGAGTTGAATCACATGGAGTTTCTGGTCCTACGAGCAAGAGTTGTTTTCTGGTAAGAAGAGTCACTATTGCGCTCCCATTGCTGTACACAGTGCAAATCGCACTGGTGTCTGTTCCCAGCAAGTACAGTGTATTGGACTGAAGAGGAGCTACTGTTCTCGTCAGTTTCCAAAGCAGAGTTGAACTAGATATGGCCCGTGTGTGTAGGAAGCACAGTTCTTTTGTTCTCAGCAAGCTCACTGTTAGGACCCCATAGGAAACACATAGAGCAGAAGAGTGCTCTTTTCTCAAAAGCAGAGTGTGTTTCTTGTAAGGCGAGCTTGGGTTTGTTTCCCAGTCCTAAATGGAGTTGAATCAAACGCAGTTTTTCGTCCTACAAGCAAGAGTTGTTTTCTGGTAAGAAGAGTCACTATTGCGCTCCCTTTGCCATACACAGTGCAAATAGCACTCGCGTCTGTTCCCAGCAAGCACAGTGTATTGGACTGAAGAGTAGCTACTGTTCTTGTCAGTTTCCTAAGCAGAGTTGAACTAGATATGGCCCGTGTGTGTAGGAAGCACAGTTCTTTTGTTCTGAGCAAGCTCACTGTTCAGGTCCTATAGAAAACACAGTAGAGTAGAAGAGTGCTCTTTTCTCAAAAGCAGAGTGTGTTTCTTGTAAGGCGAGCTAGCGCTTGTTTCCTAGTCCTAAATGGAGTTGAATCACATGCAGTTTCTGGTCCTACTAGCAAGAGTTGTTTTCTGGTAAGAAGAGTCACTATTGCGCTCCCATTGTCATTCAAAGTGCAAATAGCACTGGCTTCTGTTCCCAGCAAGTACAGTGTATTGGACTGAAGAGGATCTACTCTTCTGGTCAGTTTCCTAAGCAGAGTTGAACTAGATATGGCCGGTGTGTGTAGGAAGCACAGTTCTTTTGTTCTGAGCAAGCTCACTGTTAGGACACCATAGGAAACACAGTAGAGTAGAAGTGTGCCCTTTTCTCAAAGCAGATCGTGTTTCTTGTAAGGCAAGCTAGCGTTTGTTTCCCAGTCCTAAGTGGTGTTGAATCACATGCAGTTTCTGGTCCTAAGAGCAAGAGTTGTTTTCTGATAAGAAGAGTCACTATTGCGCTCCCTTTGCCATACACAGTGCAAATAGCACTCACGTCTGTTCCCAGCAAGTAGATTGTATTGGACTGAAGAAAGGATTCTGTTCTTGTCAGTTTCCTAAGCAGAGTTGAACTAGATATGGCCCGTGTGTGTAGGAAGCACAGTTCTTTTGTTCTGAGCAAGCTCACTGTTCGGACACCATAGAAAACACAGTAGAGTAGAATAGTGCTCTTTCCTCAAAAGCAGATTTTGTTTCTTGTAAGGCGAGCTAGCGTTTTTTTCCCAGTCCTATATGGAGTTGAATCACATGCAGTTTCTGGTACTAAGAGCAAGAGTTGTTTTCTGTTAAGAAGAGTCACTATTGCGCTCCCATTGTCATACACAGGGCAAATAGCACTGGGGTCTGTTCCTAGCGAGTACTGTGTATTGGACTGAAGAGGAGCTACTGTTCTTGTCAGTTTCTAAGCAGAGTTGTACCAGATATGGCCCGTGTGTGCAGGAAGCACAGTTCTTTTGTTCTGAGCAAGCTCACTGTTCGGACCCCATAGGAAAAAGAGTAGAGTAGAAGAGTGCTCTTTTCTCAATAGTAGAGTGTGTTTCTTGTAAGGCGAGCTAGCGTTTGTTTCCCAGTGCTAAATGGAGTTGAATCACATGCAGTTTCTGGTCATACGAGCAAGAGTTGTTTTGTGGTAAGAAGAGTCACTATTGCGCTCCCATTGTCACACACAGGGCAAATAGCACTGGCTTCTCTTCCCAGCAAGTACAGTGTATTGGACTGAAGAGGATCTACTGTTCTTGTCAGTTTCCTAAGGAGAATTGAACTAGATATGGCCCGTGTGTGTAGGAAGCACAGTTCTTTTGTTCGGAGCAAGCTCACTGTTCTGGCCCTATAGGAAACACAGTAGAGTAGAAAAGTGCTCTTTTCTCAAAAGCAGAGTGTGTTTCTTTTAAGTCGAGCTAGCATTTGTTTCTCAGTCCTAAATGGAGTTGAATCAAATGCAGTTTTGGTCCTTCGAGCAAGAGTTGTTTTCTGGTAAGAAGAGTCAATATTGCGCTCCCATTGCCATACACAGTACAAATAGCACTCGCGTTTGTTTAATGCAAATACAGTGTATTGGTCTGAAGAGGAGCTACTGTTCTTGTCAGTTTCCTAAGCAGAGTTGAACTAGATATGGCCCGTGTGTGTAGTAAGCACAGTCCTTTTGTTCTGAGCAAGCTCACTGTTTGAACCCCATAGGAAACACAGTAGAGTAGAAGAGTGCTGTTTTCTCAAAAGCAGAGTGTGTTTCTTGTAAGGCGAGCTAGCATTTGTTTCCCAGTCCTAAATGGAGTTGAATCACATGCAGATTCTGGTCCTACGAGCAACAGTTGTTTTCTGGTAAGAAGAGTCACTATTGCGCTCCCTTTGCCATACACAATGCAAATAGCACTCGTGTCTGTTCCCAACAAGTACAGTGTATTGGACTGAAGAGGAGCTACTGTTCTTGTCAGTTTCCTAAGCAGAATTTAACTAGATATGGCCCATGTGTGTAGGAAGCACAGTTCTTTTGTTCTGAGAAAGCTCACTCTTCAAACCACATAGGAAACACAGTAGAAGAGAAGAGTGCTCTTTTCTGAAAAGCATAGTGTGTTTCTTGTAAGGCGAGCTAGCGTTTTTTTCCCAGTCCTAAATGGAGTTCAAATACACATGCATTTTCTGGTCCTACGAGCAAGAGTTGTTTTCTGGTTAGAAGAGTCACTATTGCGCTCCCTTTGCCATACACAGTGCAAATAGCCCTGGCATCTTTTCCGAGTAAGTACAGTGTATTGGACTGAAGAGGAGCTACTGTTCTTGTCAGTTTCCTAAGCAGCGTTGAACTAGATATGGCCTGTGTGTAGGAAGCACAGTTCTTTTGTTCTGAGCAAGCTAACTTTTCTGGCACTACAGGAAACACAGTAGAGTAGAAGAGTGCTCTTTTCTCAAAAGCAGAATGTGTTTCTTGTAAGGCGAGCTAGTTTTTGTTTCCCAGTCCTAAATGGAGTTGAATCACATGGAGTTTCTGGTCCTAGGAGCAAGAGTTGTTTTCTGGTAAGAAGAGTCACTATTGCGCTCCCTTTGCCATTCACAGTGCAAATAGCCCTCGTGTCTGTTTCCAGCAAGTACAATGTATTGGACTAAAGAGGAGCTACTGTTCTTCTGAGTTTCCTAAGCAGAGTTGAACTAGATATGGCCCGTGTGTGTAGGAAGCACAGTTCTTTTGTTCTCAGAAGCTCACTGATCGGACCCCGTAGGAAACACAGTAGAGTAGAAGAGTGCTCTTTTCTCAAAAGCAGAGTGTGTTTCTTGTAAGGCGAGCTTGGGTTTGTTTCCCAGTCCTAAATGGAGTTGAATCAAATGCAGTTTTTCGTCCACGAGCAAGAGTTGTTTTCGGGTAAGAAGAGTCACTATTGCGCTCCCTTTGCCATACACAGTGCAAATAGCACTCGCGTCTGTTCCCAGCAAGTACAGTGTATTGGACTGAAGAGTAGCTACTGTTCTTGTCAGTTTCCTAAGCAGATTTGAACTAGATATGGCCTGTGTGTGTAGGAAGCACAGTTCTTTTGTTCTGAGCAAGCTCACTGTTCTGGTCCTATAGAAAACACAGTAGAGTGGAAGAGTGCTCTTTTCTCAAAAGCAGAGTCTGTTTCTTGTAAGTCGAGCTAGCGTTTGTTTCCTAGTCCTAAATGGAGTTGAATCACATGCAGTTTGTGGTCCTACTAGCAAGAGTTGTTTTCTGGTAAGAAGAGTCACTATTGTGCTCCCATTGTCATTCAAAGTGCAAATAGCACTGGCTTCTGTTCCCAGCAAGGACAGTGTATTGGACTGCAGAGGATCTACTGTTCTGGTCAGTTTCCTAAGCAGAGTTGAACTAGATATGGCCGGTGTGTGTAGGAAGCATGGTTCTTTTGTTCTGAGCAAGCTCACTGTTAGGACCCCATAGGAAACACAGTAGAGTAGAAGTGTGCCCTTTTCTCAAAGCAGATCATGTTTCTTGTAAGGCGAGCTAGCATTTGTTTCCCAGTCCTAAGTGGTGTTGAATCACATGCAGTTTCTGGTCCTAAGAGCAAGAGTTGTTTTCTGATAAGAAGAGTCACTATTGCGCTCCCTTTGCCATACACAGTGCAAATAGCACTCGCGTCTGTTCCCAGCAAGTAGAGTGTATTGGACTGAAGAAAGGATACTGTTCTTGTCAGTTTCCTAAGTAGAGTTGAACTAGATATGGCCCGTGTGTGTAGGAAGCACAGTTCTTTTGTTCTGAGCAAGCTCACTGTTCGGACACCATAGGAAACACAGTAGAGTAGAATAGTGCTCTTTCCTCAAAAGCAGATTTTGTTTCTTGTAAGGCGAGCTAGCCTTTGTTTCCCAGTCCTAAATGGACTTGAATGACATGCAGTTTTTGGTCTTACACGCAAGAGTTGCTTTCAATTAAGGAAAGACACTATTGCGCTCCCATTGCCATACACAGTGCAAATAGCACTCGCATCTGTTCCCAGCAAGTACAGTATATTGGACTGAAGAGGAGCTACTTCTCTTGTCAGTTTCCTAAGCAGAGTTGAACTAGATATAGCCCGGATGTAGGAAGCACAGTTCTTTTGTTCTGAGCAAGCTCTCTTTTCGGACCCCATAGGAAACACAGTAGAGTAGATGAGTGCTCATTTCTCAAAAGCAGAGTGTGTTTCTTGTAAGGTGAGCTAGCGTTTGTTTCCCAGTCCTAAATGGAGTTGAATCCCATGCAGTTTCTGGTCCTATGAGCAAGAGTTGTTTTCTGGTAAGAAGAGTCACTATTGTGCTCCCATTGCTGTACACAGTGCAAATAGCACTCGCGTCTGTTGCCAGCAAATACAGTGTATTGGACTGAAGAGGAGCTACTGTTCTTGTCAGTTTCCTAATCAGAGTTGAACTAGATATGGCCCGTGAGTGTAGGAAGCACAGTTCTTTTGTTCTGAGCAAGCTCACTCTTCAAACCACGTAGGAAACACAGTAGAGAAGAAGAGTGCTCTTTTCTGAAAAGCATAGTGTGTTTCTTGTAAGGCGAGCTAGCCTTTTTTTCCCAGTCCTAAATAGAGTTCAAATACACGTGCAGTTTCTGGTCCTATGAGCAAGAGTTGTTTTCTGGTTAGAAGAGTCATGATTGCGCTCCCTTTGCCATACACAGTGCAAATAGCCCTGGCGTCTGTTCCGAGCAAGTACAGTGTATTGGACTGAAGAGGAGCTACTGTTCTTGTCAGTTTCCTAAGCAGAGTTGAACTAGATATGGCCCGTGTGTTGGAAGCACAGTTCTTTTGTTCTGAGCAAGCTCACTGTTCTGGCACTACAGAAAACACAGTAGAGTAGAAGAGTTCTCTTTTCTCAAAAGCAGAATGTGTTTCTTGTAAAAAGAGCTAGTGTTTGGTTCCCAGTCCTAAATGGAGTTGAATCAGATGGAGTTTCTGGTCCTACGAGCAAGAGTTGTTTTCTGGTAAGAAGAGTCACTATTGCGCTCCCATTGCTGTACACAGTGCAAATCGCACTGGTGTCTGTTCCCAGCAAGTACAGTGTATTGGACTGAAGAGGAGCTACTGTTCTCGTCAGTTTCCAAAGCAGAGTTGAACTAGATATCGCCTGTGTGTGTAGGAAGCACAGTTCTTTTGTTCTGAGCAAGCTCACTGTTCTGGCCCTATAGGAAACACAGTAGAGTAGAAGAGTGCTCTTTTATAAAAAGCAGAGTGTGTTTCTTGTAAGGCGAGCTAGCGTTTGTTTCCCAGTCCTAAATGGAGCTGAATCACATGCAGTTTCTGGTCCTAAGAGCAAGAGTTGTTTTCTGGTAAGAAGAGTCACTATTGCGCTCCCTTTGCCATACACAGTGCAAATAGCCCTCGCGCCTGTTCCCAGCAAGTACAGTGTATTGGACTGAAGAGGAGCTACTGTTCTTCTGAGTTTCCTAAGCAGAGTTGAACTAGATATGGCCCGTGTGTGTAGGAAGCACAGTTCTTTTGTTCTCAGCAAGCTCACTGTTAGGACCCCATAGGAAACACATAGAGTAGAAGAGTGCTCTTTTCTCAAAAGCAGAGTGTGTTTCTTGTAAGGCGAGCTTGGGTTTGTTTCCCAGTCCTAAACGGAGTTGAATCAAACGCAGTTTTTCGTCCTACAAGCAAGAGTTGTTTTCTGGTAAGAAGAGTCACTATTGCGCTCCCTTTGCCATACACAGTGCAAATAGCACTCGCGTCTGTTCCCAGCAAGCACAGTGTATTGGACTGAAGAGTAGCTACTGTTCTTGTCAGTTTCCTAAGCAGAGTTGAACTAGATATGGCCCGTGTGTGTAGGAAGCACAGTTCTTTTGTTCTGAGCAAGCTCACTGTTCTGGTCCTATAGAAAACACAGTAGAGTAGAAGAGTGCTCTTTTCTCAAAAGCAGAGTGTGTTTCTTGTAAGGCGAGCTAGCGTTTGTTTCCTAGTCCTAAATGGAGTTGAATCACATGCAGTTTCTGGTCCTACTAGCAAGAGTTGTTTTCTGGTAAGAAGAGTCACTATTGCGCTCCCATTGTCATTCACAGTGCAAATAGAACTGGCGTCTGTTCCCAGCAAGTACAGTGCATTGGACTGAAGAGGATCTACTGTTCTTGTCAGTTTCCTAAGCAGAGTTGAACTAGATATGGCCGGTGTGTGTAGGAAGCACGGTTCTTTTGTTCTGTGCAAGCTCACTGTTAGGACCCCATAGGAAACACAGTAGAGTAGAAGTGTCCCCTTTTCTCAAAGCAGAGCGTGTTTCTTGTAAGGCGAGCTAGCGTTTTTTTCCCAGTCCTAAGTGGAGTTGAATCACATGCAGTTTCTGGTCCTAAGAGCAAGAGTTGTTTTCTGATAAGAAGAGTCACTATTGCACTCCCTTTGCCATACACAGTGCAAATAGCACTCGCGTCTGTTAACAGCAAGTAGAGTGTATTGGACTGAAGAAAGGATACTGTTCTTGTCAGTTTCCTAAGCAGAGTTGAACTAGATATGTCCCGTGTGTGTAGGAAGCACAGCTCTTTTGTTCTGAGCAAGCTCACTGTTCGGACACCATAGGAAACACAGTAGAGTAGAATAGTGCTCTTTCCTCAAAAGCAGATTTTGTTTCTTGTAAGGCGAGCTAGCGTTTGTTTCCCAGTCCTAAATGGACTTGAATCACATGTAGTTTTTGGTCTTACACGCAAGAGTTGCTTTCAAGTAAGGAAAGACACTATTGTGCTCCCATTGCCATACACAGTGCAAATAGCACTCGCATCTGTTCCCAGCTAGTACAGTGTATTGGACTGAAGAGGAGCTACTTCTCTTGTCAGTTTCCTAAGCAGAGTTGAACTAGATATGGCCCGGATGTAGGAAGCACTGTTCTTTTGTTCTGAGCAAGCTCTCTGTTCGGACCCCATAGGAAACACAGTAGAGTAGAAGAGTGCTCTTTTCTCAAAAGCAGAGTGTGTTTCTTGTAAGGCGAGCTAGCGTTTGTTTCCCAGTCCTAAATGGAGTTGAATCCCATGCAGTTTCTGGTCCTAGGACCAAGAGTTGTTTTCTGGTAAGAAGAGTCACTATTGCGCTCCCTTTGTCATACACAGGGTAAATAGCACTGGCGTCTGTTCTCAGCATGTACAGTGTATTGGACTGAAGAGGATCTACTGTTCTTGTCAGATTCCTAAGCAGAGTTGAACTAGATATGACCCGTGTGTGTAGGAAGCACATTTCTTTTGTTCTGAGCAAGCTCTCTGTTTTGGCCCTACGGGAAACACAGTAGAGTAAAAGAGTGCTCTTTTCTCAAAAGCAGAGTGAGTTTCTTGTAAGGAGAGCTAGTGTTTGGTTCCCAGTCCTAAATGGAGTTGAATCACATGCAGTTTCTGGTCCTACGATCAAGAGTTGTTTTCTGGTAAGAAGAGTCACTATTGCGCTCCCATATTCATACACAGTGCAAATAGCACTGGCGTCTGTTCCCAGCAAGTACAGTGTATTGGACTGAAGAGGAGCTACTGTTCTTGTCAGTTTCCTAAGCAGAGTAGAACTAGATATGGTCCGTGTGTGTAGGAAGCACAGTTCTTTTGTTTTGAGCAAGCTAACTGTTCGGATCCCATAGGAAACACAGTAGAGTAGAAGAGTGCTCTTTTCTCAAAAGCAGAGTGTGTTTCTTGTAAGGCAAGCTAGCGTTTTTTTTCCCAGTCCTAAGTGAGGTTGAATCATGTGCAGTTGCTGGTCATAAGAGCAAGAGATGTTTTCTGGTAAGAAGAGTCACTACTGTGCTCCCATTGCTGTACACAGTGCAAATAGCACTCGCGTCTGTTCCCAGCAAGGACAGTGTATTGGACTGAAGAGGAGCTACTGTTCTCGTCAGTTTCCTAAGCAGAGTTGAACTAGATATGGCCCGTGTGTGTAGGAAGCACAGTACTTTTGTTCTGAGCAAGCTCACTGTTCTGGCCCTATAGGAAACACAGTAGAGTAGAAAAGTGCTCTTTTCTCAAAAGCAGAGTGTGTTTCTTGAAAGGTGAGCTAGCATTTGTTTCCACTCCTAAATGGAGTTGAAATACACATGCAGTTTCTGGTCCTACGAGCAAGAGTTGTTTTCTGGTAAGAAGAGTCACTATTGCGCTCCCATTGCAATACAAAGTACAAATAGCACTCGCGTCTGTTCCCAACAATACAGTGTATTGGACTGAAGAGGAGCTACTGTTCTCGTCAGTTTCCTAAGGAGAGTTGAACTAGATATGGCCCGTGTGTGTAGGAAGCACAGTTCTTTAGTTCTGAGCAAGCTCACTGTTCGAACCTCAGAGGAAACACAGTAGAGTAGAAGAGTGCTCTTTTCTCAAAAGCAGAGTGTATTTCTTATAAGGCGAGCTATCGTTTGTTTCCCAGTCCTAAATCGAGTTGAAATACACATGCAGTTTCTGGTCCTATGAGCAAGAGTTGTTTTCTGGTAAGAATAGTCACTATTGCGCTCCCTTTGCCATACACAGTGCAAATAGCACTCGCGTCTGTTCCCAGCAAGTACAGTGTATTGGACTGAAGAGGAGCTACTGTTCTTGTCAGTTTCCTAAGCAGAGTTGAACTAGATATGGCCCGTGTGTAGGAAGCACAGTTCTTTTGTTCTGAGCAAGCTCACTCTTCAAACCCCATAGGAAACACTGTAGAGTAGAAGAGTGCTCTTTTCTCAAAAGCAGAGTGTGTTTCTTGTAAGGCGAGCCAGCATTTGTTTCCCAGTTCTAAATGGAGTTGAAATACACATGCAGTTTTTGGTCCTATGAGCAAGAGTTGTTTTCTGGTTAGAAGAGTCACTATTGCGCTCCCTTTGCCATACACAGGGCAAATAGCACTGGCGTCTGTTCCCAGCATGTACAATGTATTGGACTGAAGAGGATCTACTGTTCTTGTCAGGTTCCTAAGCAGAGTTGAACTAGATATGGCCCGTGCGGTTAGGAAACACAGTTTTTTGTTCTCAGCAAGCTCACTGTTCTGGCCCTATAGGAAACACAGTAGAGTAGAAGAGTGCTCTTTCCTCAAAAGCAGAGTGTGTTTCTTGTAAGGCGAGCTAGCGTTTGTTTCCCAGTCCTAAATGGAGTTGAATCAAATGCAGTTTCTGGTCCTATGAGCAAGTGTTTTTTCTGGGAAGTTAAGTAACTATTGTGGTCCCATTGCCATACACAGTGCAAATAGCACTCGCGTCTGTTCCCAGCAATTACAGTGTATTGGGCTGAAGAGGAGCTACTGTTCTTGTCAGTTTCCTAAGCAGAGTTGAACTAGATATGACCCGTGTGTGTAGGAAGCACAGTTCTTTTGTTCTGAGCAAGCTCATTGTTTGGACCCCATAGAAAACACAGTAGAGTAGATGTGTGCCCTATTCTCAAAAGCAGAGCGTGTTTCTTGTAAGGCAAGCTAGTGTTTGTTTCCCAGTCCTAAGTGGGTTGAATCAAATGCAGTTTCAGGTCCTAAGAGCAAGAGTTGTTTTCTGGTAAGAAGAGTCACTATTTTGCATCCATTGCAGTACACAGTGCAAATAGCACTCGCGTCTGTTCCCAGCAAGTACAGTGTATTGGACTGAAGAGGAGCTACTGTTCTCCTCAGTATCCTAAGCAGAGTTGAACTAGATATGGCCCGTGTGTGTAGGAAGCACAGTTCTTTTGTTCTGAGCAAGCTCACTGTTCTGGCCCTATAGGAAACACAGTATAGTTAAAGAGTGCACTTTTCTCAAAAGCAGAGTGTGTTTCTTGTAAGGCGAGCTAGCGTTTGTTTCCCAGTCCTAAATGGAGTTGATTCACATGCAGTTTTTGGTCCTATGAGCAAGAGTTGTTTTGTGGTAAGAAGAGTCACTATTGCTCTCCCATTGCCATACACAGTACAAATAGCACTCGCGTCTGTTCCCAACTAGAACAGTGTATTGGACTGAAGAGGAGCTACTGTTCTTGTCAGTTTCCTAAGGAGAGTTGAACTAGATATGGCCCGTGTGTGTAGGAAGCACAGTTCTTTTGTTCTGAGCAAGCTCACTGTTCGAACCCCAGAGGAAACAAAGTAGAGTAGAAGAGTGCTCTTTTCTCAAAAGCAGAGTGTGTTTCTTAAAAGGCGAGCTAGCGTTTGTTTCCCAGTCCTAAATGGAGTTGAATCCCATGCAGTTTCTGGTCCTACGAGCAAGAGTTGTTTTCTGGTAAGAAGAGTCACTATTGTGCTCCCATTGCTGTACACAGAGCAAATGGCACTCGCGTCTGTTGCCAGCAAATACAGTGTATTGGACTGAAGAGGAGCTACTGTTCTTGTCAGTTTCCTAAGCAGAGTTGAACTAGATATGACCCCCGTGTGTGTAGGAAGCACATTTCTTTTGTTCTGAGCAAGCACTCTGTTTTGGCCCTACAGGAAACACAGTAGAATAAAAGAGTGCTCTTTTCTCAAAAGCAGAGTGTGTTTCTTGTAAGGAGTGCTAGTGTTTGTTTCCCAGTCCTAAATGGAGTTGAATCACATGCAGTTTCTGGTCCTATGAGCAAGAGTTGTTTTCTGGTAAGAAGAGTCACTATTGCACTCCCATATTCATACACAGTGCAAATAGCACTGGCGTCTGTTCCCAGCAAGTACAGTGTATTGGACTGAAGAGGAGTTACTGTTCTTGTCAGTTTCCTAAGCAGAGTAGAACTACATATGGTCCGTGTTTGTAGGAAGCACAGTTCTTTTGTTCTGAGCAAGCTAACTGTTCGGATCCCATAGTAAACACAGTAGAGTAGAAGAGTGCTCTTTTCTCAAAAGCAGAGTGTGTTTCTTGTAAGGCAAGCTAGCGTTTTTTTCCCAGTCCTAAGTGGATTTGAATCATGTGCAGTTTCTGGTCCTAAGAGCAAGAGATGTTTTCTGGTAAGAAGAGTCACTACTGTGCTCCCATTGCAGTACACAGTGCAAATAGCACTCGCATCTGTTCCCAGCAAGTACAGTGTATTGGACTGAAGAAGAGCTACTGTTCTCGTCAGTTTCCTAAGCAGAGTTGAACTAGATATGACCCGTGTGTGTAGGAAGCACAGTTCTTTTGTTCTGAGCAAGCTCATTGTTTGGACCCCATAGAAAACACAGTAGAGTAGATGTGTGCCCTATTCTCAAAAGCAGAGCGTGTTTCTTGTAAGGCAAGCTAGTGTTTGTTTCCCAGTCCTAAGTGGGTTGAATCAAATGCAGTTTCAGGTCCTAAGAGCAAGAGTTGTTTTCTGGTAAGAAGAGTCACTATTTTGCATCCATTGCAGTACACAGTGCAAATAGCACTCGCGTCTGTTCCCAGCAAGTACAGTGTATTGGACTGAAGAGGAGCTACTGTTCTCCTCAGTATCCTAAGCAGAGTTGAACTAGATATGGCCCGTGTGTGTAGGAAGCACAGTTCTTTTGTTCTGAGCAAGCTCACTGTTCTGGCCCTATAGGAAACACAGTATAGTTAAAGAGTGCACTTTTCTCAAAAGCAGAGTGTGTTTCTTGTAAGGCGAGCTAGCGTTTGTTTCCCAGTCCTAAATGGAGTTGATTCACATGCAGTTTTTGGTCCTATGAGCAAGAGTTGTTTTGTGGTAAGAAGAGTCACTATTGCTCTCCCATTGCCATACACAGTACAAATAGCACTCGCGTCTGTTCCCAACTAGAACAGTGTATTGGACTGAAGAGGAGCTACTGTTCTTGTCAGTTTCCTAAGGAGAGTTGAACTAGATATGGCCCGTGTGTGTAGGAAGCACAGTTCTTTTGTTCTGAGCAAGCTCACTGTTCGAACCCCAGAGGAAACAAAGTAGAGTAGAAGAGTGCTCTTTTCTCAAAAGCAGAGTGTGTTTCTTAAAAGGCGAGCTAGCGTTTGTTTCCCAGTCCTAAATGGAGTTGAATCCCATGCAGTTTCTGGTCCTACGAGCAAGAGTTGTTTTCTGGTAAGAAGAGTCACTATTGTGCTCCCATTGCTGTACACAGAGCAAATGGCACTCGCGTCTGTTGCCAGCAAATACAGTGTATTGGACTGAAGAGGAGCTACTGTTCTTGTCAGTTTCCTAAGCAGAGTTGAACTAGATATGACCCCCGTGTGTGTAGGAAGCACATTTCTTTTGTTCTGAGCAAGCACTCTGTTTTGGCCCTACAGGAAACACAGTAGAATAAAAGAGTGCTCTTTTCTCAAAAGCAGAGTGTGTTTCTTGTAAGGAGTGCTAGTGTTTGTTTCCCAGTCCTAAATGGAGTTGAATCACATGCAGTTTCTGGTCCTATGAGCAAGAGTTGTTTTCTGGTAAGAAGAGTCACTATTGCACTCCCATATTCATACACAGTGCAAATAGCACTGGCGTCTGTTCCCAGCAAGTACAGTGTATTGGACTGAAGAGGAGTTACTGTTCTTGTCAGTTTCCTAAGCAGAGTAGAACTACATATGGTCCGTGTTTGTAGGAAGCACAGTTCTTTTGTTCTGAGCAAGCTAACTGTTCGGATCCCATAGTAAACACAGTAGAGTAGAAGAGTGCTCTTTTCTCAAAAGCAGAGTGTGTTTCTTGTAAGGCAAGCTAGCGTTTTTTTCCCAGTCCTAAGTGGATTTGAATCATGTGCAGTTTCTGGTCCTAAGAGCAAGAGATGTTTTCTGGTAAGAAGAGTCACTACTGTGCTCCCATTGCAGTACACAGTGCAAATAGCACTCGCATCTGTTCCCAGCAAGTACAGTGTATTGGACTGAAGAAGAGCTACTGTTCTCGTCAGTTTCCTAAGCAGAGTTGAACTAGATATGGCCCGTGTGTGTAGGAAGCACAGTACTTTTGTTCTGAGCAAGCACAGTTCTTTTGTTCTGAGCAAGCTCATTGTTCGAACCCCAGAGGAAACACAGTAGAGTAGAAGAGTGCTCTTTTCTCAAAAGCAGAGTGTGTTTCTTATAAGGCGAGCTAGCGTTTGTTTCCCAGTCCTAAATCGAGTTGAAATACACATGCAGTTTCTGGTCCTACGAGCAAGAGTTGTTTTCTGGTAAGAATAGTCACTATTGCGCTCCCTTTGCCATACACAGTGCAAATAGCCCTCGCGTCTGTTCCCAGCAAGTACAGTTTATTGGACTGAAGAGGAGCTACTGTTCTTGTCAGTTTCCTAAGCAGAGTTGATCTAGATATGGCCCGTGTGTGTAGGAAGCACTGTTCTTTTGTTCTCAGCAAGATCACTGTTCGGACCCCATAGAAAACACAGTAGAGTAGAAGAGTGCTTTTTTCTCAAAAGCAGAGTGTGTTTCTTGTAAGGTGAGCTAGCGTTTGTTTCCCAGTCCTAAATGGAGTTGAATCACATGCAGTTTCTGGTCCTTGGAGCAAGAGTTGTTTTCTGTTAAGAAGAGTCACTATTGTGCTCCCATTGCCATACACAGTGCAAATTGCACTCATGTCTGTTCCCAGCAAGTACAGTGTATTGGACTGAAGAGGAGCTACTTTTCTTCTCAGTTTCCTAAGCAGAGTTGAACTAGTTTGGCCCGTGTTTGTAGGAAGCACAGTTCTTTTATTCTGAGAAAGCTCACTGTTCTGGCCCTATAGGAAACACAGTAGAGTAGAAGAGTGCTCTTTTCTCATAAGCAGAGTGTGTTTCTTGTAAGGCAAGCTAGCGTTTCTGTCCCAGTCCTAAATGTAGTTGAATCACATGCAGTTTCTGGTCCTACGAGCAAGAGTTGTTTTCTGGTAAGGAAAGTCACTATTGCGCTGCCAATGCCATACATAGTGCAAGTAGCACTCACGTCTGTTCCCAGGAAGTACTGTGTATAGGACTGAAGAGGAGCTACTGTTCTTCTATGTTTCCTAAGAGGAGTTGAACTAGATATGGCCCGTGTGTGTAGGAAGCACAGGTCTTTTGTTCTGAGAAAGCTCACTGTGCGGACACCATAGGAAACACAGTAGAGTAGAAGAGTGCTCTTTTCTCAAAAGCACATTGTGTTTTTTGACAGGCAAGCTAGTGTTTGTTTCCCAGTCAGAAATGGAGTTGAATCACATGCAGTTTCTGGTCCTACGAGCAAAAGTTGTTTTCTGGTAAGAAGAGTCACTATTGTGCTCCCATTGCCATTCACAGTGCAAATAGCACTGTCATCTGTTCCCAGCAAGTACAGTGACTGAAGAGGAGCTACTGATCTTGTCAGTTTCCTAAGCAGAGATGAACTAGATACGGCCCCTGTGTGTAGGAAGCACAGTTCTTTTTTTCTGAGCAAGTTCACTGTCCTGGCACTATAGGAAACACAGTAAAGTAGAAGAGTGCTCTTTACGCAAAAGCAGAGTGTGTTTCTTGTAAGGCGAGCTAGCATTTGTTTCCCAGTCCTAAATGGAGTTGAATCACATGCCGTTTCTGGTCCTACGAGCAAGAGTTGTTTTCTGGTAAGAAGAGTCACTATTGCGCTCCCATTGTCATACACAGTGCAAATAGCACTGGCATCTGTTCCCAGCAAGTACAGTGTATTGGACTGAAGAGGATCTACTGTTCTTGTCAGGTTCCTAAGCAGAGTTGAACTAGATATGGCCCGGGTGTAGGAAGCACAGTTCTTCTGTTCTGAGCAAGTTCTCTGTTTGGACGCCATAGGAAACACAGTGGAGTAGAAGAGTGCTCTTTTCTCAAAAGCAGAGTGTGTTTCTTGTAAGGCGAGCTAGCGTTTTTTTCACAGTCCTAAATGGAGTTGAATCCCATGGAGTTTCTGGTCCTATGAGCAAGAGTTGTTTTCTGCTAAGAAGAGTCACTATTGCGCTCTCATTGTCATACACAGTGCAAATAGCACTGGCGTCTGTTCCCAGCAAGTACAGTGTATTGGACTGAAGAGGAGCTAATGTTCTTGTCAGTTTCCTAAGCAGAGTAGAACTAGATATGGCCCGTGTGTGTAGGAGGCACAGTTCTTTTGTTCTGAGCAAGCTCACTGTTCGGATCCCTTAGGAAACACAGTAGAGTAGAAGAGTGCTCTTTTCTCAAAAGCAGAGTGTGTTTCTTGTAAAGCGAGCTAGTGTTTGTTTCCCAGTTAGAATTCGAGTTGAATCCCATGCAGTTTCCGGTCCTACAAGCAAGAGTTGTTTTCTGATAAGAAGAGTCACTATTGTGCTCCCATTGCCATACACAGTGCAAATAGCAGTCGCGTCTTTTCCTAGCAAATACAGTGTATTGGACTGAAGAGGAGCTACTGTTCTTGTCAGTTTCCTAAGCAGAGTTGAACTAGATATGACCCGTGTGTGTAGGAAGCACAGTTCTTTTTTTCTGAGCAAGCTCACTGTTTGGACCCCATAGAAAACACAGTGAAGTAGATGTGTGCCCTATTCTCAAAAGCAGAGCGTGTTTCTTGTAAGGCGAGCTAGCGTTTGTTTCCCAGTCCTAAGAGGATTGAATCAAATGCAGTTTCTGTTCCTAAGAGCAAGAGTTGTTTTCTGTAAAGAAGAGTCACTATTGCGCTCCAATTTACATACACAGGGCAAATAGCACTGGCATCTGTTCGCAGCAAGTACAGTGTATTGGACTGAAGAGGAGCTACTGTTCTTGTCAATTTCCTAAGCAGAGATGAACTAGATATGGCCCCTGTGTGTAGGAAGCACAGTTCTTTTTTTCTGAGCAAGTTCACTGTCCTGGCCCTATAGTAAACACAGTAGAGTAGAAGAGTGCTCTTTTCTCAAAAGCAGAGTGTGTTTCTTGTATGGCGAGCTAGCGTTTGTTTCCCAGTCCTAAATGGAGTTGAATCACATGCAGTTTTTGGTCCTACCAGCAAGAGTTGTTTGCTAGTAAGGAAAGTCACTATTGTGCTCCCTTTGCCATACACAGTGCAAATAGCACTCGCGTCTGTTTCCAGCAAGTACAGTGTATTGGACTGAAGAGGATCTACTGTTCTTGTCAGTTTCCTAAGCAGAGATGAACTAGATATGGCCCATGTGTAGGAAGCACAGTTCTTTTGTTCTGAGCAAGCTCAGTGTTCGGAACCCATAGGAAACACAGTAGAGTAGAAGAGTGCTCTTTTTTCAAAAGCAGAGTGTGTTTCTTTTAAGGCGAGCTAGTGTTTGTTTCCCAGTCAGAAATGGAGTTGAATCCCATGCAGTTTCTGCTCCTACGAAGAAAAGTTGTTTTCTGGTAAGAAGACTCACTATTGCGCTCCCATTGTCATACACAGGGTAAATAGCACTGGAATCTGTTCCCAGCATGTACAGTGTATTGGACTGAAGAGGAGCTACTGTTCTTGTCAGGTTCCTAAGCAGAGTTGAACTAGATATGGCCCCTGTATGTAGGAAGCACAGTTCTTTTGTTCTGAGCAAGCTGACTGTTCTGGGCCTAAAGGAAACGCAGTAGAGTAGAAGAGTGCTCTTTTCTCAAAAGCAGAGTGTGTTTCTTGTAAGGCGAGCTAGCGTTTGTTTCCCAGTCCTAAATGGAGTTGAGTTTCATGCAGTTTCTGGTCCTACGAGCAAGAGTTATTTTCTGGTAAGAAGAGTCACTATTGCGCTCCCATTGTCATACACAGGGCAAATAGCATTGGCGTCGGTTCCCAGCATGTACAGTGTAATGGACTGAAGAGAATCTACTGTTCTTGTCAGGTTCCTAACAGAGTTGAACTAGATATGGCCGTGTGTGTAGGAAGCACAGTTCTTTTGTTCTGAGAAAGCTCAATGTTCGGACCCCATAGGAAACACAATAGAGTAGATGAGTGCTCTTTTCTCAAAAGCAGAGTGTGTTTCTTGTAAGGCGAGCTAGCATTTGTTTCCCAGTCCTAAATGGAGTTGAATCACATGCAGTTTCTGGTCCTACAAGCAAGAGAGGTTTTCTGATAAGAAGAGTCACTATTGCGCTCCCATTGCCATACACAGTGCAAATAGCACTGGCATCTGTTCCCAGCAAGTACAGTGTATTGGACTGAGGAGGAGCTACTGTTCTTCTCAGTTTCCTAAGAGGAGTTGAACTAGATATGGCCCGTGTGTATAAGAAGCACAGTTCTTTTGTTCTGAGAAAGCTCACTGTGCGACACCATAGGAACCACAGTAGAGTAGAAGAGTGCTCTTTTCTCAAAAGCAGACTGTGTTTCTTGAAAGGCGAGCCAGTGTTTGTTTTCCAGTCAGAAATGGAGTTGAATCACATACAGATTCTGGTCGTATGAGCAAGAGTTGTTTTCTGTAAAGAAGAGTCACTATTGCACTCCAATTTACATACACAGGGCAAATAGCACTGGCATCTGTTCCCAGCAAGTACAGTGTATTGGACTGAAGAGGAGCTACTGTTCTTGTCAATTTCCTAAGCAGAGATGAACTAGATATGGCCCCTGTGTGTAGGAAGCACAGTTCTTTTTTTCTGAGCAAGTTCACTGTCCTGGCCCTATAGGAAACACAGTAGAGTAGAAGAGTGCTCTTTTCTCAAAAGCAGAGTGTGTTTCTTGTAAGGCTAGCTAGCGTTTGTTTCCCAGTCTTAAATGGAGTTGAATCACATGCAGTTTCTGGTCCTACGAGCAAGAGATGTTTTCTGGTAAGGAAAGTCACTATTGTGCTCTCATTGCCATACACAGTTCAAATAGCACTTGCGTCAGCTCCCAGCAAGTACAATGTATTGTACTGAAGAGGATCTACTGTTCTTGTCAGTTCCCTAAGCAGAGTTGAACCAGATATGGCACGTGTGTGTAGGAAGCACAGTTCTTTTGTTCTGAGCAAGCTCATTGTTCGGACCCCATAGGAAACACAGTAGAGTAGAAGAGTGCCCTTTTCTCAAAAGCAGAGTGTGTTACTTGTAAGGCGAGCTAGCGTTTGTTTCCCAGTCCTAAATGGAGTTGATTCACATGCAGTTTCTGTTCCTATGAGCAAGAGTTGTTTTCTGTTAAGAAGAGTCACTATTGCGTTCCCATTGTCATACACAGGGCAAATAGCACTGGCGTCGGTTCCCACCATGTACAGTGTATTGGACTGAAGAGGATCTACTGTTCTTGTCAGGTTCCTAAGCAGAGTTGAACTCGATAAGGCCCGTGTGTGTAGGAAGCACAGTTCTTTTGTTCTGAGCAAGCTCACTGTTTGGACCCCATAGGAAACACAGTAGAGTAGAAGAGTGCTCTTTTCTCAAAAGTAGAGTGTGTTTCTTGTAAGGCGAGCTAGCGTTTGTTTCCCAGTCCTAAATGGAGTTGAATCACATGCAGTTTCTGGTTGTAAGAGCAAGAGTAGTTTTCTGATAAGAAGAGTCACTATTGCGCTCCCATTGCCATACACAGTGCAAATAGCACTCGCGTCTGTTCCCAGCAAGTACAGTGTATTGGACTGAAGAGGAGCTAATGTTCTTGTCAGTTTCCTAAGCAGAGTTGAACTAAATATGGCCCGTGTGTGTAGAAAGCACAGTTCTTTTGTTCTGAGCAAGCTCACTGTTGGGACCTCATAGGAAACACAATAGAGTAGAAGAGTGCTCTTTTCTCAAAAGCAGAGTGTGTTTCTTGTAAGGCGAGCTAGCTTTTGTTTCCCAGTCCTAAATGGAGTTGAATCACATGCAGTTTCTGTTCCTATGAGCAAGAGATGTTTTCTGGTAAGGAAAGTCACTATTGTGCTCCCATTGCCGTACACAGTTCAAATAGCACTTGCGTCTGTTCCCAGCAAGTACAGTGTATTGGACTGAAGAGGAGCTACTCTTCTTGTCAGTTTCCTAAGCAGAATTGAACTAGATATGGCCATGTGTGTAGGAAGCACAGGTCTTTTGTTCTGAGCAAGCTCACTGTTCGTACCCCATAGGAAACACAGTATAGTAGAAGACTGCTCTTTTCTCAAAAGCAGAGTGTGTTTCTTGTAAGGCGAGATAGCGTTTGTTTCCCAGTCCTAAATGGAGTTGAATCCCATGCAGATTCAGGTCCTACGAGCAAGAGTTGTTTTCTGGTAAGAAGAGTCACTATTGTGCTCCCATTGCCATACACAGGGCAAATAGCACTGGCGTCTGTTCCCAGCAAGTACAGTGTATTGGACTGAAGAGGAGCTACTGTTCTTGTCATTTTCTTAAGAGGAGTTGAACCAGATATGTCCCTTGTATGTAGGAAGCACAGTTCTTTTGTTCTGAGAAAGCACACTGTGCGGACAACATAAGAACCACAGCAGAGTAGATGAGTGCTCTTTTCTCAAAATTTGATTGTGTTTCTTGAAAGGCGAGCTAGTGTTTGTTTCCCAGGCAGAAACAGAGTTGAATCCCATGCAGTTTCTGGTCCTATGAGCAAGAGTTGTTTTCTGGTAAGAAGAGTCACTATTGCGTTCCCATTGTAATACATAGTGCAAATAGCACTGGCGTCTGTACCCAGCAATACAGTATATTGGACTGAAGAGGATCTACTATTCTTGTCAGTTTCCTAAGCAGAGTTAACCTAGATATGGCCCCTTTGTGTAGGAAGCACAGTTCTTTTTTCTGAGCAAGTTCACTGTCCTAGCCCTATAGGAAACACAGTAGAGTAGAAGAGTGCTCTTTTCTCAAAAGCAGAGTGTGTTTTTTTAAGGCTAGCTAGCGTTTGTTTCCCAGTCCTAAATGGAGTTGAATCACATGCAGTTTCTGTTCCTATGAGCAAGAGTTGTTTTCTGGTAAGAAGAGGCACTATTGCGTTCCCATTGCCATACACAGGGCAAATAGCACTGGCGTCGGTTCCCAGCATGTACAGTGTATTGGACTGAAAAGGAGCTACTGTTCTTGTCAGGTTCCTAAGAAGAGTTGAACTAGATATGGCCCGTGTGTGTAGGAAGCACAGTTCTTTTGTTCTGAGCAAGCTCACTGTTCGGACCCCATAAGAAACACAGTAGAGTAGAAGAGTGCTCTTTTCTCAAAAGCAGAGTGTGTTTCTGTGAACAAACTGGCTTTTGTTTCCCAGTCCTAAATGGAGTTCAGTCACATGCAGTTGGTGGTCCTACGAGCAAGAGTTGTTTTCTGGTAAGAAGAGTCACTATTGCTCTCCCATTGCCATACACAGTACAAATAGCACTCGCGTCTGTTCCTAGCAAGTACACTGTATTGGACTGAAGAGGAGATACTATTCCAGTCAGTTTCCTAAGCAGAGTTGAATTAGACATGGCCCATGTGTGTAGGAAGCACAGTTCTTTTGTTCTGAGCAAGCTCACTGTTCGGACCCCATAGGAAACACAGTAGAGTAGAAGCGTGCCCTTTTCTCAAAAGCAGTGTGTGTTTCTTGTAAGGCGAGCTAGCGTTTGTTTCCCAGTCCTAAGTGGAGTTGAATCACATGCAGTTTCTTGTCCTACGAGCAAGAGTTGTTTTCTGGTAAGAAGAGTCACTATTGCACTCCCATTTTCATACACAGGGCAAATAGCACTGGCGTCGGTTCCTAGCATGTACTGTGTATTGGACTGAAGAGAATCTACTGTTCTTGTCAGGTTCCAAGCAGAATTGAACTAGATATGGCCATGTGTGTAGGAAGCACAGTTCTTTTGTTCTGAGCAAGCTCACTGTTCGGACCCCATAGGAAACACAATAGAGTAGAAGAGTGCTCTTTTCTCAAAAGCAGAGTGTGTTTCTTTTAAGGCGAGCTAGCATTTGTTTCCCAGTCCTAAATGGAGTTGAATCACATGCAGTTTCTGGACCTACGAGCAAGAGTTGTTTTCTGGTTAGGAAAGTCACTATTGTGCTCCCATTGCCATACACAGTTCAAATAGCACTTGCGTCTGTTCCCAGCAAGTACAGTGTATTGGACTGAAGAGGAGCTACTGTTCCTGTCACTTTCCTAAGCAGAGTTGAACCAGATATGGCCAGTGTGTGTAGGAAGCACAGTTCTTTTGTTCTGAGCAAGCTCACTCTTCGGACTCCATGGGAAACACAGTAGAGTAGAAGAGTGCTCTTTTCTCAAAAGCAGAGTATGTTTCTGGAAAGGCGAGCTGGTTAGTGTTTGTTTCCCAGTCAGAAATGGAGTTGAATCCCATGCAGTTCCTGGTCCTACGAGCAAGAATTTTTTTCTGTTAAGAAGAGTAACTATTGTGCTCCCATTGCCCAAAACAGTGCAAATAGCACTGGTGTCTGTTCCCAGCAAGTACAGTATATTGGACTGAAGAGGA
Source organism: Peromyscus eremicus (assembly GCF_949786415.1). Taxonomy (NCBI): domain Eukaryota; kingdom Metazoa; phylum Chordata; class Mammalia; order Rodentia; family Cricetidae; genus Peromyscus; species Peromyscus eremicus. Next base: position 39,854 of record NW_026735988.1, read on the forward strand.
TCTACTGTTCTTGTCAGTTTCCTAAGCAGAGTTGAACTAGATATGGCCCGTGTGTGTAGGAAGCACAGTTCTTTTGATCGGAGCAAGCTCACTGTTCGGACCCCATAGGAAACACAGTAGAGTAGAAGAGTGCTTATTTCTCAAAAACAGAGTGTGTTTCTTGTAAGGCGAGCTAGTGTTTGTTTCCCAGTCCTAAATGGAGTTGAATCACATGCAGTTTCTGGTTCTACGAGCAAGAGTTGTTTTCTGGTAAAAAGAGTCACTATTGTGCTCCCATTGTCATACACAGGGCAAATAGCACTGGCATCTGTTCCCAGCATGTACAGTGTATTGGACTGAAGAGGATCTACTGTTTTTGTCAGGTTCCTAAGAAGAATTGAACTAGATATGGCCCGTGTGTGTAGGAAGCACAGTTCTTTTGTTCTGAGCAATCTCACTGTTCGGACCCAATAGGAAACACAGTAGAGTAGAAGAGTGCCCTTTTCTCAAAAGCAGAGTGTGTTTCTTGTAAGGCGAGCTAGCGTTTGTTTCCCAGTCCTAAATGGAGTTGAATCACATGCAGTTTTTGGTCCTATGACCAAGAGTTGTTTTCTGGTAAGGAATGTCATTATTGTTCTCTCATTGCCATTCACAGTGCAAATTGCACTCGCGTCTGTTCCCAGCATGTACAGTGTATTGGACTGAAGAAGAGCTACTTTTCTTCTCAGTTTTTTAAGCAGAGTTGAACTAGATATGGCCCGTGTGTGTACGAAGTACAGTTCTTTTGTTCTGAGCAAGCTCACTGTTCTGGCCCTATAAGAAACACAGTAGAGTAGATGAGTGCTCTTTTCTCAAAAGCAGAGTGTGTTTCTTGCAAGGCGAGCTAACGTTTTTTTTTCCCAGTCCTAAATGGAGTTGAATCCCATGCAGTTTCTGGTCCTACCAGCAAGAGTTGTTTGCTAGTAAGGAAAGTCACTATTGTGCTCCCATTGCCATACACAGTACAAATAGCACTCGCGTCTGTTTCCAGCAAGTACAGTGTATTGGACTGAAGAGGATCTACTATTCTTGTCAGTTTCCTAAGAGGAGTTGAACTAGATATGGCCCGTGTGTGTAGGAAGCACAGTTCTTTTGTTCTGAGCCAGCTCACTGTTCTGGCCCTATAGGAAACACAGTAGAGTAGAAGAGTGCTCTTTTCTCAAAAGCAGAGTGTGTTTCTTGTAAGGCAAGCTAGCGTTGGTTCCCAGTCCTAAATGGAGTTGAATCACATTCAGTTTCTGGTCCTACGAGCAAGAGTTGTTTTCTGGTAAGGAAAGTCACTATTCTGCTCTCATTGCCATACACAGTACAAATAGCACTCGCGTCTGTTCCCAGGAAGTACAGTGTATTGGACTGAAGAGGAGCTACTGTTCTTCTCAGTTTCCTAAGAGGAGTTGAACTAGATATGGCCCGTGTGTATAAGAAGCACAGTTCTTTTGTTCTGAGAAAGCTCACTGTGCGACACCATAGGAACCACAGTAGAGTAGAAGAGTGTTCTTTTCTCAAAAGCAGACTGTGTTTCTTGAAAGGCGAGCTAGTGTTTGTTTTCCAGTCAGAAATGGAGTTGAATCACATGCAGATTCTGGTCGTACGAGCAAGAGTTGTTTTCTGTAAAAGGAGTCACTATTGCGCTCCCTTTGCCATACACAGGGCAAATAGCACTGGCATCTGTTCCCAGCAAGTACAGTGTATTGGACTGAAGAGGAGCTACTGTTCTTGTCAGTTTCCTAAGCAGAGATGAACTACATATGGCCCCTGTGTGTAGGAAGCACAGTTCTTTTTTTTCTGAGCAAGTTCACTGTCCTGGCCCTATAGGAAACACAGTAGAGTAGAAGAGTGCTCTTTTCTCAAAAGCAGAGTATGTTTCTTGTAAGGCGGGCTAGTGTTTGTTTCTCAGTCCTAAACGGAGTTGTGTCACATGCAGTTTCTGCTCGTATGAGCAAGAGTTGTTTTCTGGTAAGAAGAGTCACTATTGCACTCCCACTGCAATACACACTGCAAAAAGCACTCATGTCTATTCACAGCAGTACAGTGTATTGGACTGATGAGGAGCTACTGTTCTTTTCAGTTTCCTAAGCAGAGTTGAACTAGATATGGCCCGTGTGTGTAGGAAGCACAGTTCTTTTGTTCTGAGCAAGCTCACTATTCTGACTCTGCAGGAAACACAGTGGAGTAGAAGAGTGCTCTTTTCTCAAAAGCAGAGTGTGTTTCTTGTAAGGAGAGCTAGCCTTTGTTTCCCGTTCCTAAATGGAGTTGAATCACATGCAGTTTCTATTCCTATGAGCAAGAGTTGTTTTCTGGTAAGAAGAGTCACTATTGCACTCCCATTGCCATACACAGTGCAAATGGCACTCGCATCTGTTACCAGCAAGTACAGTGTATTGGACTGAAGAGGAGCTACAGTTCTTGTCAATTTCCCAAGCAGAGTTGAACTAGATATGGCCCATGTGAGTAGGAAGCACAGTTCTTTTGTTCTGAGTAAGCTCACTGTTCAGACCCCATAGGAAACAATTAGAGTAGAAGAGTGCTCTTTTCTCAAAAGGAGATTGTGTTTCTTGTAAGTCGAACTAGCGTTTGTTTCCCAGTCCTAAATGGAGTTGAATCCCATGCAGTTTCTGGTCCTACGAGCAAGAGTTGTTTTCTGGTAAGAAGAGACACTATTGCGCTCCCATTGAGATACACAGTGCAAATAGCTTTGGCGTCGGTTCCCAGCAAGTACAGTGTATTGCACTGAAGAGTAGCTACTGTTCTTGTGAGTTTCCTAAGCAGAGTTGAACGAGATATGGCCCGTGTGTGTAGGAAGCACAATTCATTTCTTCTGAGCAAGCTCACTGTTCTGGCCCTATAGGAAACACAGTAGAGTAGAAGAGTGCTCTTTTCTCAAAAGCAGAGTGTGTTTCTTGTAAGGCGAGCTAGCGTTTGTTTCCCAGTCCCAAATGGAGTTGAATCACATGCAGGATCTGGTCCTAGGAGCAAGAGTTGTTTTCTGATAAGAAGAGTCACTATTGTACTCCCATTGCAATACACAGTGCAAATAGCACTCGCTTCTGCTTCCAGCAGGTACAGTGTATTGGACTGAAGACGAGCTACTGTTCTTGTCAGTTTCCTAAGCAGAGTTGAACTAGATATGGCCCGTGTGTGTAGGAAGCACACAGTTCTTTTGTTCTGAGCAAGCTCACTGTTCGGACACCATAGGAAACACAGCAGAGTAGAAGAGTGCACTTTTCTCAAAAGCAGAGTGTGTTTCTTGTAAGGCGAGCTAGCGTTTGTTTCCCAGTCCTAAATGGAGTTGAATCACATGCAGTTTCTATTCCTATGAGCAAGAGTTGTTTTCTGGTAAGAAGAGTCACTATTGCGCTCCCATTGCCATACACAGTGCAAATGGTAGTCGCGTATGTTACCAGCAAGTACAGTGTATTGGAGTGAAGAGGAGCTACTGTTCTTGTCAGTTTCCTAAGCAGAGTTGAACTAGATATGGCTCGTGTGTGTAGGAAGCACAGTTCTTTTGTTCTGAGCAAGCTCACTGTTTGGACCCCATAGGAAACACAGTAGAGTAGAAGAGTGCTCTTTTCTCTGAAGCAGAGTGTGTTTCTTGTAAGGCGAGCTAGTGTTTGTTTCCCAGTCCTAAATGGAGTGGAATCACATGCAGTTTCTGGTCCTATAAGCAAGAGTTGTTTTCTGGTAAGGAAAGTCACTATTGCGCTCCCATTGCCATACACAGTGCAAATAGCACATGCGTCTGTTCCCAGCAAGTACAGTGTATCAGATTGAAGAGGAGCTAATGTTCTTGTCAGTTTCCTAAGCAGAGTTGAACTAGATATGGCCGGTGTGTGTAGGAAGCACAGTTCTTATGATCTGAGCAAGCTCACTGTTCTGGCCCTATAGGAAACACAGTAGAGTAGAAGAGTGCACTTTTCTTAAAAGCAGAGTGTGTTTCTTGTAAGGCGAGCTCGCGTTTGTTTCCCAGTCCTAAATGGAGTTGAGTCTCATGCAGATTTTGGTCCTACAAGCAAGAGTTGTTTTCTGGTAAGAAGAGTGACTGTTGTGCTCCAAATGCCATATACAGTGCAAATAGCACTCACGTCTGTTCCCAGCAAGTACAGTGTATCAGACTGAACAGGAGCTACTGTTCTTGTCAGTTTCTTAAGCAGACTTGATCTAGATATGGCCGTGTGTGTAGGAAGCACAGTGTTTTTGTCCTGAGCAAGCTCACTGTTCGTAACACATAGGAAACACAGTAGAGTAGAAGAGTGCTCTTTTCTCAAAAGCAGAGTGTGTTTTTGGAAGGCGAGCTCATGTTGGTTTCCCAGTACTAAATGGAGTTGAGTCACATGCACTTTTTTTGTGCTACGAGCAAGAGTTGTTTTCTTGTATGAAGAGTCACTATTGCGCTCCCATTGCCATACACAGTGCAAATAGCACTTGCGTCTGCTCCCTGCAAGTACAGAGTATTGGACTGAAGAGGAGCTCCTGTTCTTGTCAGTTTCCTAAGCAAAGTTGAACTAGATATGGTCCATGTGTGTAGGAAGCACAGTTCTTTTGTTCTGAGCAAGCTCACTGTTTGGACCCCAAAGGAAACACAGTAGAGTAGAAGAGTGCTCTTTTCTCAAAAGCAGAGTGTGTTTCTTGTAAGTGGAGCTAGCATGTGTTTCCCAGTCCTAAATGGAGTTGAATCACATGCAGTTTCTGGTCCTACGATCAAGAGTTGTTTTCTGGTAAGGAAAGTCACTATTGTGCTCCCATTGCCATACACAGTGCAAATAGCACTGGCGTCTGTTCGCAGCAAGTACAGTGTATTGGACTGAATAGGTACTACTGTTCTTGTCAGTTTCCTAAGCAGAGTTGAACTAGATATGGCCCGTGTGTGTAGGAAGCACAGTTCTTATGTTCTGAGCAAGCTCACTGTTCTGGCCCTATAGAAACACAGTAGAGAAAATGAGTGCTCTTTTCTCTAAAGCAGAGTGTGTTTCTTGTAAGGCGAGCTAGCGTTTTTTTCCTATTCCTAAATGGAGTTGAATCACATGCAGTTTCTTGTCCTACGAACAAGAGTTTTTTTCTGGTAAGGAAAGTCACTACTGTGCTCCCATTGCCATACACAGTGTAAATAGCACTGGCGTCTGCTCCCAGCAAGCACAGTGTATTGGACTGAATAGGTGCTACTGTTCTTGTCAGTTTCCTAAGCAGAGTTGAACTATATATGATCCATGTGTGTAGGAAGCACAGTTCTTTTGTTCTGAGCAAGCTCACTGTTTGGACCCCAAAGGAAACACAGTAGCGTAGAAGTGTGCTCTTTTCTCAAAAGCAGAGTGTGTTTCATGTAAGGCGAGCTAGCGTTTGTTTCCTAGTCCTAAATGGAGTTGAGTCACATGCAGTTTTTTTGTCCTACGAGCAAGAGTTGTTTTCTTGTATGAAGAGTCACTATTATGCTCCCATTGCCATACACAGTGCAAATAGCACTCGCGTCTGCTCCCTGCAAGTACAGAGTATTGGACTGAAGAGGAGCTCCTGTTCTTGTCAGTTTCCTAAGTAGAGTTGAACTAGATATGGCCTGTGTGTGTAGGAAGCACAGTTCTTTTGTTCAGAGCAAGCTCACTGTTCGGACCCCATAGGAAACACAGTAGAGTAGAAGTGTGCTCTTTTCTCAAAAGCAGAGTGTGTTTCATGTAAGGCGAGCTAGCATTTGTTTCCCAGTCCTAAATGGAGTTGAATCACATGCAGTTTCTGGTCCTACGAGCAAGAGTTGTTTTCTGGTAAGGAAAATCACTATTGCGCTCCCATTACCATCCACAGTGCAAATAGCTCTGGCGTCTGTTCCCAGTAAGTACAGTGTATTGGACTGAAGAGAAGCTACTGTTCTTGTCAGTGTCCTAAGCAGAGTTGAAATAGATATGGCCCGTGTGTAGGAAGCACAGTTCTTTTGTTCTGAGCAAGCTCACTGTTCTGGCACTATAGGAAACACAGTAGAGTAGAAGAGTGCTCTTTTCTCTAAAGCAGAGTGTGTTTCTTGTAAGGCAAGCTAGCGTTTGTTTCCCAGTCTTAAATGGAGTTGAATAACATGCAGTTTCTGGTTCTACGAGCAAGAGTTGTTTTCTGGTAAGAAGAGTCACTATTGCGCTGCCATTGCCATACACAGGACAAATAGCACTGGCGTCTGTTCCCAGCAAGCAAAGTGTATTGGACTGAAGAGGATCTACTGTTCTTGTCAGGTTCCTAAGCAGAATTGAACTAGATATAGCCGTGTGTGTAGGAAGCACAGTTCTTTTGTTCTGAGCAAGCTCACTGTTCGGACCCCATAGGAAACACAGTAGAGTAGAAGAGTGCTCTTTTCTCAAAAGCAGAGTGTGTTTTTTGTAAGGCAAGCTAGCGTTTGTTTCCCAGTCCTAAATGGAGTTGAATCACATGCAGTTTCTGGTCCTACGAGAAAGAGTTGTTTTGTGGTAAGGAAAGTCACTATTGTGCACCCTTTGCCATACACAGTGCAAATAGCACTCGCGTCTATTCCCAGCAAGTACAGTGTATCGGACTGAAGAGGAGCTACTGTTCTTGTCAGTTCCCTAAGCAGAGTTGAACTAGATATGGCCCGTGTGTTTAGGAAGCACAGTTATTATGTTCTGAGCAAGCTCACTGTTCTGGCCCTATAGGAAACACAGTACAGTAGAAGAGTGCTCTTTTCTCTAAAGCAGAGTGTGTTTCTTGTAAGGCGAGCTCGCATTTATTTCCCAGTCCTAAATGGAGTTGAGTCACATGCAGTTTTTGGTCCTATGAGCAAGAGATGTTTTCTGGTAAGAAGAGTCACTATTGTGCTCCAAATGCCATACACAGTGCAAATAGCACTCGCGTCTCTTCCCAGCAAGTACAGTGTATTGGACTGAATAGGAGCTACTGTTCTTGTCAGTTTCCTAAGCAGAGTTTAACTAGATATGGTCCATGTGTGTAGGAAGCACAGTTCTTTTGTTCAGAGCAAGCTCACTGTTTGGACCCCATAGGAAACAGAGTAGAGTAGAAGAGTGCTCTTTTCTCTAAAGCAGAGTGTGTTTCTTGTAAGGCGAGCTCGCGTTTGTTTCCCAGTCCTAAATGGAGTTGAGTCACAGGCAGTTTTTGGTCCTACGAGCATGAGTTATTTTCTGGTAAGAAGAGTCACTATTGCACTCCAAATGCCATACACAGTGCAAATAGCACTCGTGTCTGTTCCCAGCAAGTACAGTATATTGGACTGAATAGGAGCTACTGTTCTTGTCAGTTTCCTAAGCAGAGTTGGACTATATATGATCCATGTGTGTAGGAAGCACAGTTCTTTTGTTCTGAGCAAACTCACTGTTTGGACCCCATAGGAAACACAGTAGAGTTGAAGAGTGATCTTTTCTCTAAAGCAGAGTGTGTTTCGTGTAAGGCGAGCTGGCGTTTGTATCCCAGTCCTAAATGGAGTTGAATCACATGCAGTTTCTGGTACTACGAGCAAGAGTTGTTTTCTGGTAAGAAGAGTCACTATTGCGCAGCCATTGCCATACACTGGACAAATAGCACTGGCGTCTGTTCGCAGTAAGTACAGTGTATTGGACTGAAGAGGATCTACTGTTCTTGTCAGGTTCCTAAGCAGAATTGAACTAGATATGGCAGTGTGTGTAGGAAGCACAGATCTTTTGTTCAGAGCAAGCTCACTGTTCGGACCCCATAGGAAACACAGTAGAGTAGAAGAGTGCTCTTTTCTCTAAAGCAAAGTGTGTTTCTTGTAAGGCGAGCTTGCGTTTGTTTCCCACTCCTAAATGGAGTTGAGTCACATTCAGTTTTTTTGTCCTACGAACAAGAGTTGTTTTCTTGTATGAAGAGTCACTTTTGTGCTCCCATTGCCATACACATTGAATAGCACTCGCGTCTCCTCCCTGCAAGTACAGAGTATTGGACTGAAGAGGAGCTCCTGTTCTTGTCAGTTTCCTAAGCATAGTTGAACTAGATATGGCCTGTGTGAGTAGGAAGCACAGTTCTTTTGTTCAGAGCAAGCTCACTGTTCAGACCCCATAGGAAACAGTAGAGTAGAAGAGTGCTCTTTTCTTAAAAGCAGAGTGTGTTTCTTTTAAGGCGAGCTAGCATTTGTTTCCCAGTCCTAAATGGAGTTGAATCACATGCAGTTTCTGTTCCTATGATCAAGAGTTGTTTTCTGGTAAGGAAAGTCACTATTGTGCTCCCATTGCCATACACAGTGCAAATACCACTGGCGTCTGTTCCCAGCAAGTACAGTGTATTGGACTGAAGAGGATCTACTGTTCTTGTCAGGTTCCTAAGCAGAATTGAACTAGATATGGCAGTGTGTGTAGGAAGCACAGATCTTTTGTTCAGAGCAAGCTCACTGTTCTGACCCCATTGGAATCACAGTAGAGCAGAAGAGTGCTCTTTTCTCTAAAGCAAAGTGTGTTTCTTGTAAGGCGAGCTAGCGTTTGTTTCCCAGTCCTAAATGGAGTTGAATCACATGCAGTTTCTGGTCCTACGATCAAGAGTTGTTTTATGGTAAGAATAGTCACTATAGCGCTGCCATTGCCATACACAGGACAAATAGCACTGGCGTCTGTTCGCAGCAAGTACAGTGTATTGGACTGAAGAGGATCTATTGTTCTTGTCAGGTTCCTAAGCAGAATTGAACTAGACATGTTCGTGTGTGTAGGAAGCACAGTTCTTTTGTTCTGAGCAAGCTCACTGTTCTGGCCCTATAGGAAACACAGTAGAGTAGAAGAGTGCTCTTTTCTCAAAAGCAGAGTGTGTTTCTTGTAAGGCAAGCTTGCGTTTGTTTCCCAGTCCTAAATGGAGTTGAGTCACATGCACTTTTTTTGTGCTACGAGCAAGAGTTGTTTTCTTGTATGAAGAGTCACTATTGCGCTCCCATTGCCATGCACAGTGCAAATAGCACTTGCGTCTGCTCCCTGCAAGTACAGAGTATTGGACTGAAGAGGAGCTCCTGTTCTTGTCAGTTTCCTAAGCAGAGTTGAACTAGATATGATCCATGTGTGTAGGAGCACAGTTCTTTTGTTCTTTGCAAGATCACTGTTTGGACCCCATAGGAAACAAAGTAGAGTAGAAGAGTGCTCTTTTCTCAAAAGCAGAGTGTGTTTTTGTAAGGCAAGCTATCGTTTGTTTCCCAGTCCTAAATGGAGTTGAATCACAAGCAGTTTCTGGTCCTACGAGCAAGAGTTGTTTTCTCGTAGGGAAAGTTACTATTGTGCTCCCTTTGCTATACACAGTGCAAATAGCACTCACGTCTGTTCCCAGCAAGTACAGTGGATCGGACTGAAGAGGAGCTACTGTTCTTGTCAGTTTCCTAAGCAGAGTTGAACTAGATATGGCCCGTGTGTTGAGGAAGCACAGTTTTTATGTTCTGAGCAAGCTCACTGTTCTGGCCCTATAGGAAACACAGTAGAGTAGAAGAGTGCTCTTTTCTCTAAAGCAGAGTGTGTTTCTTGTAAAACCAGCTCGCGTTTGTTTCCCAGTCCTAAATGGAGTTTAGTCACATACAGTTTTTGGTCCTACGAGCAAGAGTTGTTTTCTGGTAAGAAGAGTCACTATTGTGCTCCAAATGCCATACACAGTGCAAATAACACTCGCGTCTGTTCCCAGCAAGTACAGTGTATTGGACTGAAGAGGAGCTACTGTTCTTGTCAGATTCCTAAGCAGAGTTGAACTACATATGGTCCGTGTGTGTAGGAAGCACAGTTCTTTTATTCTGAGCAAGCTCACTGTTTGGACCACATAGGAAACACAGTAGAGTAGATGAGTGCTCTTTTCTCTAAAGCAGTGTGTTTCTTGTAAGGCGAGCTAGCGTTTGTTTCCCAGTCCTACATGGAGTTGAATCACATGCAGTTTCTGGTCCTACGAGCAAGAGTTTTTTTCTGGCAAGGAAAGTCACTACTGCGCTCCCATTGCCATACACAGAGCAAATAGCACATGTGTCTGTTCCCAGCAAGTACAGTGTATTGGACTGAAGAGGAGCTACTGTTCTTCTCAGTTTCCTAAGCAGAGTTGAACTAGATATGGCCCGTGTGTCTAGGAAGCACAGTTCATTTGTTCTGAGCAAGCTCACTGTTCTGGCCCTATAGGAAACACAGTAGAGTAGAAGAGTGCTCTTTTCTCAAAAGCAGAGTGTGTTTCTTGTAAGGCGAGCTAGCGTTTGTTTCCCTGTCCTAAATGGAGTTGAGTCACATGCAGTTTTTTGTCCTACGAGCAAGAGTTGTTTTCTGGTAAGACGAGTCACTATTGTGCTCCAATTGCCATACACATTACAAATAGCACTCGCGTCTGTTCCCAGCATGTACAGTGTATTGGACTGAATAGGAGCTACTGTTCTTGTCAGTTTCCTAAGCAAAGTTGGACTAGATATGGTCCATGTGTGTAGGAAGCACAGTTCTTTTGTTCTGAGCAAGCTCTCTCTTTGGACCCCATTGGAATCACAGTAGAGTAGAAGAGTGCTCTTTTCTGTAAAGCAGAGTGTGTTTCTTGTAAGGCGAGCTAGTGTTTGTTTCCCAGTCTTAAATGGAGTGGAATCACATGCAGTTTCTGGTTCTATGAGCAAGAGTTGTTTTATGGTAAGAAGAGTCACTATTGCGCTGCCATTGCCATACACAGGACAAATAGCACTGGCGTGTGTTCCCAGCAAGTACAGTGTATTGGACTGAATAGGATCTACTGTTCTTGTCAGGTTCATAAGCAGAATTGAACTAGATATGGCCGTGTGTGTAGGAAGCACAGTTCTTTTGTTCTGAACAAGCTCACTGTTCGGACCCCATAGGAAACACTGGAGAGTAGAAGAGTGCTCTTTTCTCAAAAGCAGAGTGTGTTTCTTGTAAGGCGAGCTAGCGTTTGTTTCCCAGTCATAAATGGAGTTGAATCACATGCAGTTTGTGGTCCTACGAGCAAGAGTTGTTTTGTGGTAAGAATAGTCACTATTGCGCTCCCATTGCCATATAGAGGACAAATAGCACTGGCGTCTGTTCCCAGCAAGTACAGTGTATTGGATTGAATAGGAGCTACTGTTCTTGTCATTTCCTAAGCAGAGTTGAACTACATACGGTCCTTGTGTGTAGGAAGCACAGTCTTTTGTTCTGAGCAAGCTCACTCTTCGGACCCCATAGGAAACACAGTAGAGTAGAAGAGTGCTCTTTTCTCAAAAGCAGAGTGTGTTTCTTGTAAGGCGAGCTAGCGTTTGTTTCCCAGTCCTAAAGGGAGTGGAATCACATGCAGTTTCTGGTCCTACGTGCAAGAGTTATTTTATGGTAAGAATAGTCACTATAGCGCTGCCATTGCCATACACAGGACAAATAGCACTGGCATCTGTTCCCAGCAAGTACAGTGTATTGGACTGAAGAGGATCTACTGTTCTTGTCAGGTTCCTAAGCAGAATTGAACTAGATATGGCCCTTGTGTAGGAAGCACAGTTCTTTTGTTCTGAGCAAGCTCACTGTTCTGGCCCTATAGGAAACACAGTAGAGTAGAAGAGTGCTCTTTTCTCAAAAGCAGAGTGTGTTTCTTGTAAGGCGAGCTAACGTTTGTTTCCCAGTCCTAAATGGAGTTGAATCACATGCAGTTTCTGGTCCTACGAGCAAGAGTTTTTTCTGGCAAGGAAAGTCACTATTGCGCTCCCATTGCCATACACAGTACAAATAGCACATGTGTCTGTTCCCAGCAAGTACAGTGTATTGGACTGAAGAGGAGCTACTGTTATTCTCAGTTTCCTAAGCAGAGTTGAACTAGATATGGCCCGTGTGTCTACGAAGCACAGTTCATTTGTTCTGAGCAAGCTCACTGTTCTGGCCCTATAGGAAACACAGTAGAGTAGAAGAGTGCTCTTTTCTCAAAAGCCGAGTATGTTTCTTGTAAGGCGAGCTAGCGTTTGTTTCCCAGTCCTAAGTAGAGTTGAGTCACATGCAGTTTTTTGTCCTACGAGCAAGAGTTGTTTTCTGGTAAGACGAGTCACTATTGTGCTCCTATTGCCATACACAGTACAAATAGCACTCGCGTCTGTTCCCAGCAAGTACAGTGTATTGGACTGAATAGGAGCTACTGTTCTTTTCAGTTTTCTAAGCAAAGTTGAACTAGATATGGTCCATGTGTGTAGGAAGCACAGTTCTTTTGTTCTGAGCAAGCTCACTGTTTGGACCGCACTGGAAACACAGTAGAGTAGAAGAGTGCTCTTTTCTCAAAAGCAGAGTATGTTTCTTGTAAGGCGAGCTAGCGTTTGTTTCCCAGTCCTAAATGGAGTTGAAGCACAAGCAGTTTCTGGTCCTACGAGCAAGAGTTGTTTTCTGGTAGGGAAAGTTACTATTGTGCTCCCTTTGCTATACACAGTGCAAATAGCACTCACGTCTGTTCCCAGCAAGTACAGTGGATCGGACTGAAGAGGAGCTACTGTTCTTGTCAGTTTCCTAAGCAGAGTTGAACTAGATATGGCCCGTGTGTTGAGGAAGCACAGTTTTTATGTTCTGAGCAAGCTCACTGTTCTGGCCCTATAGGAAACACAGTAGAGTAGAAGAGTGCTCTTTTCTCTAAAGCAGAGTGTGTTTCTTGTAAAACCAGCTCGCGTTTGTTTCCCAGTCCTAAATGGAGTTTAGTCACATACAGTTTTTGGTCCTACGAGCAAGAGTTGTTTTCTGGTAAGAAGAGTCACTATTGTGCTCCAAATGCCATACACAGTGCAAATAGCACTCGCGTCTGTTCCCAGCAAGTACAGTGTATTGGACTGAAGAGGAGCTACTGTTCTTGTCAGATTCCTAAGCAGAGTTGAACTACATATGGTCCGTGTGTGTAGGAAGCACAGTTCTTTTATTCTGAGCAAGCTCACTGTTTGGACCACATAGGAAACACAGTAGAGTAGATGAGTGCTCTTTTCTCTAAAGCAGTGTGTTTCTTGTAAGGCGAGCTAGCGTTTGTTTCCCAGTCCTACATGGAGTTGAATCACATGCAGTTTCTGGTCCTACGAGCAAGAGTTTTTTTCTGGCAAGGAAAGTCACTACTGCGCTCCCATTGCCATACACAGAGCAAATAGCACATGTGTCTGTTCCCAGCAAGTACAGTGTATTGGACTGAAGAGGAGCTACTGTTCTTCTCAGTTTCCTAAGCAGAGTTGAACTAGATATGGCCCGTGTGTCTAGGAAGCACAGTTCATTTGTTCTGAGCAAGCTCACTGTTCTGGCCCTATAGGAAACACAGTAGAGTAGAAGAGTGCTCTTTTCTCAAAAGCAGAGTGTGTTTCTTGTAAGGCGAGCTAGCGTTTGTTTCCCTGTCCTAAATGGAGTTGAGTCACATGCAGTTTTTTGTCCTACGAGCAAGAGTTGTTTTCTGGTAAGACGAGTCACTATTGTGCTCCAATTGCCATACACATTACAAATAGCACTCGCGTCTGTTCCCAGCATGTACAGTGTATTGGACTGAATAGGAGCTACTGTTCTTGTCAGTTTCCTAAGCAAAGTTGGACTAGATATGGTCCATGTGTGTAGGAAGCACAGTTCTTTTGTTCTGAGCAAGCTCTCTCTTTGGACCCCATTGGAATCACAGTAGAGTAGAAGAGTGCTCTTTTCTGTAAAGCAGAGTGTGTTTCTTGTAAGGCGAGCTAGTGTTTGTTTCCCAGTCTTAAATGGAGTGGAATCACATGCAGTTTCTGGTTCTATGAGCAAGAGTTGTTTTATGGTAAGAAGAGTCACTATTGCGCTGCCATTGCCATACACAGGACAAATAGCACTGGCGTGTGTTCCCAGCAAGTACAGTGTATTGGACTGAATAGGATCTACTGTTCTTGTCAGGTTCATAAGCAGAATTGAACTAGATATGGCCGTGTGTGTAGGAAGCACAGTTCTTTTGTTCTGAACAAGCTCACTGTTCGGACCCCATAGGAAACACTGGAGAGTAGAAGAGTGCTCTTTTCTCAAAAGCAGAGTGTGTTTCTTGTAAGGCGAGCTAGCGTTTGTTTCCCAGTCATAAATGGAGTTGAATCACATGCAGTTTGTGGTCCTACGAGCAAGAGTTGTTTTGTGGTAAGAATAGTCACTATTGCGCTCCCATTGCCATATAGAGGACAAATAGCACTGGCGTCTGTTCCCAGCAAGTACAGTGTATTGGATTGAATAGGAGCTACTGTTCTTGTCATTTCCTAAGCAGAGTTGAACTACATATGGTCCTTGTGTGTAGGAAGCACAGTCTTTTGTTCTGAGCAAGCTCACTCTTCGGACCCCATAGGAAACACAGTAGAGTAGAAGAGTGCTCTTTTCTCTAAAGCAGAGTGTGTTTCTTGTAAGGCGAGCTAGCGTTTGTTTCCCAGTCCTAAAGGGAGTGGAATCACATGCAGTTTCTGGTCCTACGTGCAAGAGTTATTTTATGGTAAGAATAGTCACTATAGCGCTGCCATTGCCATACACAGGACAAATAGCACTGGCATCTGTTCCCAGCAAGTACAGTGTATTGGACTGAAGAGGATCTACTGTTCTTGTCAGGTTCCTAAGCAGAATTGAACTAGATATGGCCCTTGTGTAGGAAGCACAGTTCTTTTGTTCTGAGCAAGCTCACTGTTCGGACCCCATAGGAAACACAGTAGAGTAGAAGAGTGCTCTTTTCTCAAAAGCAGAGTGTGTTTCTTGTAAGGCGAGCTAACGTTTGTTTCCCAGTCCTAAATGGAGTTGAATCACATGCAGTTTCTGGTCCTACGAGCAAGAGTTTTTTCTGGCAAGGAAAGTCACTATTGCGCTCCCATTGCCATACACAGTACAAATAGCACATGTGTCTGTTCCCAGCAAGTACAGTGTATTGGACTGAAGAGGACCTACTGTTATTCTCAGTTTCCTAAGCAGAGTTGAACTAGATATGGCCCGTGTGTCTACGAAGCACAGTTCATTTGTTCTGAGCAAGCTCACTGTTCTGGCCCTATAGGAAACACAGTAGAGTAGAAGAGTGCTCTTTTCTCAAAAGCCGAGTGTGTTTCTTGTAAGGCGAGCTAGCGTTTGTTTCCCAGTCCTAAGTAGAGTTGAGTCACATGCAGTTTTTTGTCCTACGAGCAAGAGTTGTTTTCTGGTAAGACGAGTCACTATTGTGCTCCTATTGCCATACACAGTACAAATAGCACTCGCGTCTGTTCCCAGCAAGTACAGTGTATTGGACTGAATAGGAGCTACTGTTCTTGTCAGTTTTCTAAGCAAAGTTGAACTAGATATGGTCCATGTGTGTAGGAAGCACAGTTCTTTTGTTCTGAGCAAGCTCACTGTTTGGACCGCACTGGAAACACAGTAGAGTAGAAGAGTGCTCTTTTCTCAAAAGCAGAGTATGTTTCTTGTAAGGCGAGCTAGCGTTTGTTTCCCAGTCCTAAATGGAGTTGAATCAAATGCAGTTTCTGGTCCTACGATCAAGAGTTGTTTTCTGGTAAGGAAAGTCACTATTGTGCTCCCATTGCCATACACAGTGCAAATAGCACTCGTGTCTGTTCCCAGCAAGTACAATCTATCGGACTGAGGAGGAGCTACTCTTCTTGTCAGTTTCCTAAGCAGAGTTGAACTAGATATGGCCCGTGTGTGTAGGAAGCACAGTTCTTATGTTCTGAGCAAGCTCACTGTTCTGGCCATATAGGAAACACAGTAGAGTAAATGAGTGCTCTTTTCTCTAAAGCAGAGTGTGTTTCTTGTAAGGCGAGCTAGCGTTTGTTTCCTAGTCCTAAATGGAGTTGAATCACATGCAGTTTCTGGTCCTACGAACAAGAGTTGTTTTCTGGTAATGAAAGTCACATTGCGCTCCGATTGCCATACACAGTGCAAAGAGCACTCGCATCTGTTCCCAGCAAGTACAGTGTATTGGACTGAATAGGTGCTACTGTTCTTGTCAGTTTCCTAAGCAAAGTTGAACTAGATATGGCCCGTGTGTGTAGGAAGCACAGTTCTTATGTTCTGAGCAAGCTCACTGTTCTGGCCCTATAGGAAACACAGTAGAGTAGAAGAGTGCTCTTTTCTCTAAAGCAAAGTGTGTTTCTTGTAAGGCGAGCTAGCGTTTGTTTCCTAGTCCTAAATGGAGTTGAATCCCATGCAGTTTCTGGTACTATGAGCAAGAGTTGTTTTCTGGTAAGAAGAGTCACTATTGTGCTGCCATTGCCATACACAGGACAAATAGCACTGGCATCTGTTCGCAGCAAGTACAGTGTATTGGACTGAAGAGGATCTACTGTTCTTGTCAGGTTCCTAAGCAGAATTGAACTAGATATGGCAGTTTGTGTAGGAAGCACAGATCTTTTGTTCAGAGCAAGCTCACTGTTCGGGCCCCATAGGAAACACAGTAGAGTAGAAGAGTGCTCTTTTCTCTAAAGCAAAGTGTGTTTCTTGTAAGGCGAGCTAGCGTTTGTTTCCCAGTCCTAAATGGAGTGAAATCACATGCAGTTTCTGGTCCTACGATCAAGAGTTGTTTTATGGTAAGAATAGTCACTATAGCGCTGCCATTGCCATACACAGGACAAATAGCACTGTCGTCTGTTCGCAGCAAGTACAGTATATTGGAATGAAGAGGATCTACTGTTCTTGTCACGTTCCTAAGCAGAATTGAACTAGATATGGCCGTGTGTGTAGGAAGCACAGTTCTTTTGTTCTGAGCAAGCTCACTGTTCCGGCCCTATAGGAAACACAGTAGAGTAGAAGAGTGCTCTTTTCTCAAAAGCAGAGTGTGTTTCTTGTAAGGCGAGCTTGGGTTTGTTTCCCAGTCCTAAATGGAGTTGAGTCACATGCAGTTTTTTTGTCCTACGAGAAAGAGTTGTTTTCCTGTATGAAGAGTCACTATTGTGCTCCCATTTCCATACACAGTGAATAGCACTCGCGTCTGCTCCCTGCAAGTACAGAGTATTGGACTGAAGAGGAGCTCCTGTTCTTGTCAGTTTCCTAAGCAGAGTTGAACTAGATATGGCCCATGTGTGTAGAAAGCACAGTTCTTTTGTTCAGAGCAAGCTCACTGTTCAGACCCCATAGGAAACACAGTAGAGTAGAAGAGTGCTCTTTTCTCAAAAGCAGAGTATGTTTCATATAAGGCGAGCTAGCATTTGTTTCCCAGTCCTAAATGGAGTTGAATCACATGCAGTTTCTGGTCCTACGAGCAAGAGTTGTTTTCTGGTAAGGAAAGTCACTATTGCGCTCCCATTGCCATCCACAGTGCAAATAGCTCTCGCGTCTGTTCCCAGTAAGTACAGTGTATCGGACTGAAGAGAAGCTACTGTTCTTGTCAGTGTCCTAAGCAGAGTTGAACTAGATAAGGCCCGTGTGTAGGAAGCACAGTTCTTTTGTTCTGAGCAATCTCACTGTTCTGGCCCTATAGGAAACACAGTAGAGTAGAAGAGTGCTCTTTTCTCAAAAGCCGAGTGTGTTTCTTGTAAGGCAAGCTAGCGTTTGTTTCCCAGTCCTAAATAGAGTTGAGTCACATGCAGTTTTTTGTCCTACGAGCAAGAGTTGTTTTCTGGTAAGACGAGTCACTATTGTGCTCCAATTGCCATACACAGTACAAATAGCACTCGCGTCTGTTCCCAGCAAGTACAGTGTATTGGACTGAATAGGAGCTACTGTTCTTGTCAGTTTTCTAAGCAAAGTTGAACTAGATATGGTCCATGTGTGTAGGAAGCACAGTTCTTTTGTTCAGAGCAAGCTCACTGTTCAGACCCCATAGGAAACACAGTAGAGTAGAAGAGTGCTCTTTTCTCAAAAGCAGAGTGTGTTTCTTTTAAGGCGAGCTAGCATTTGTTTCCCAGTCCTAAATGGAGTTGAATCACATGCAGTTTCTGTTCCTACGATCAAGAGTTGTTTTCTGGTAAGGAAAGTCACTATTGTGCTCCCATTGCCATACACAGTGCAAATACCACTGGCCTCTGTTCCCAGCAAGTACAGTGTATTGGAATGAATAGGTACTACTGTTCTTTTCAGTTTCCTAAGCAGAGTTGAACTGTATAAGATCCATGTGTGTAGGAAGCATAGTTCTTTTGTTCTGAGCAAGCTCACTGTTTGGACCCCTTAGGAAACACAGTAGAGTAGAAGAGTGCTCTTTTCTCTAAAGCAGAGTGTGTTTCTTGTAAGGCGAGCTAGCGTTTGTTTCCCAGTCTTAAATGGAGTTGAATCCCATGCAGTTTCTGGTACTATGAGCAAGAGTTGTTTTCTGGTAAGAAGAGTCACTATTGCGCTGCCATTGCCATACACAGGACAAATATCACTGGCGTCCTTTCGCAGCAAGTACAGTGTATTGGACTGAAGAGGATCTACTGTTCTTGTCAGGTTCCTAAGCAGAATTGAACTAGATATGGCAGTGTGTGTAGGAAGCACAGATCTTTTGTTCAGAGCAAGCTCACTGTTCGGACCCCATTGGAATCACAGTAGAGCAGAAGAGTGCTCTTTTCTCTAAAGCAAAGTGTGTTTCTTGTAAGGCGAGCTAGCGTTTGTTTCCCAGTCCTAAATGGAGTGGAATCACATGCAGTTTCTGGTCCTACGATCAAGAGTTGTTTTATGGTAAGAATAGTCACTATAGCGCTGCCATTGCCATACACAGGACAAATAGCACTGGCGTCTGTTCGCAGCAAGTACAGTGTATTGGACTGAAGAGGATCTACTGTTCTTGTCAGGTTCCTAAGCAGAATTGAACTAGACATGTCCGTGTGTGTAGGAAGCACAGTTCTTTTGTTCTGAGCAAGCTCACTGTTCTGGCCCTATAGGAAACACAGTAGAGTAGAAGAGTGCTCTTTTCTCAAAAGCAGAGTGTGTTTCTTGTAAGGCAAGCTTGCGTTTGTTTCCCAGTCCTAAATGGAGTTGAGTCACATGCACTTTTTTTGTGCTACGAGCAAGAGTTGTTTTCTTGTATGAAGAGTCACTATTGCGCTCCCATTGCCATACACAGTGCAAATAGCACTTGCGTCTGCTCCCTGCAAGTACAGAGTATTGGACTGAAGAGGAGCTCCTGTTCTTGTCAGTTTCCTAAGCAGAGTTGAACTAGATATGATCCATGTTTGTAGGAGCACAGTTCTTTTGTTCTTTGCAAGATCACTGTTTGGACCCCATAGGAAACACAGTAGAGTAGAAGAGTGCTCTTTTCTCAAAAGCAGAGTGTGTTTCTTGTAAGGCGAGCTAGCGTTTGTTTCCCTGTCCTAAATGGAGTTGAGTCACATGCAGTTTTTTGTCCTACGAGCAAGAGTTGTTTTCTGGTAAGACGAGTCACTATTGTGCTCCAATTGCCATACACATTACAAATAGCACTCGCGTCTGTTCCCAGCATGTACAGTGTATTGGACTGAATAGGAGCTACTGTTCTTGTCAGTTTCCTAAGCAAAGTTGGACTAGATATGGTCCATGTGTGTAGGAAGCACAGTTCTTTTGTTCTGAGCAAGCTCTCTCTTTGGACCCCATTGGAATCACAGTAGAGAAGAAGAGTGCTCTTTTCTCAAAAGCAGAGTGTGTTTCTTGTAAGGCGAGCTAGTGTTTGTTTCCCAGTCTTAAATGGAGTGGAATCACATGCAGTTTCTGGTTCTATGAACAAGAGTTGTTTTATGGTAAGAAGAGTCACTATTGCGCTGCCATTGCCATACACAGGACAAATAGCACTGGCGTCTGTTCCCAGCAAGTACAGTGTATTGGACTGAAGAGGATCTACTGTTCTTGTCATTTCCTAAGCAGAGTTGAACTACATATGGTCCTTGTGTGTAGGAAGCACAGTCTTTTGTTCTGAGCAAGCTCACTCTTCGGACCCCATAGGAAACACAGTAGAGTAGAAGAGTGCTCTTTTCTCAAAAGCAGAGTGTGTTTCTTGTAAGGCGAGCTAGCGTTTGTGTCCCAGTCCTAAAGGGAGTGGAATCACATGCAGTTTCTGGTCCTACGTGCAAGAGTTATTTTATGGTAAGAATAGTCACTATAGCGCTGCCATTGCCATACACAGGACAAATAGCACTGGCATCTGTTCCCAGCAAGTACAGTGTATTGGACTGAAGAGGATCTACTGTTCTTGTCAGGTTCCTAAGCAGAATTGAACTAGATATGGCCCTTGTGTAGGAAGCACAGTTCTTTTGTTCTGAGCAAGCTCACTGTTCGGACCCCATAGGAAACACAGTAGAGTAGAAGAGTGCTCTTTTCTCAAAAGCAGAGTGTGTTTCTTGTAAGGCGAGCTAACGTTTGTTTCCCAGTCCTAAATGGAGTTGAATCACATGCAGTTTCTGGTCCTACGAGCAAGAGTTTTTTCTGGCAAGGAAAGTCACTATTGCGCTCCCATTGCCATACACAGTACAAATAGCACATGTGTCTGTTCCCAGCAAGTACAGTGTATTGGACTGAAGAGGAGCTACTGTTATTCTCAGTTTCCTAAGCAGAGTTGAACTAGATATGGCCCGTATGTCTAGGAAGCACAGTTCATTTGTTCTGAGCAAGCTCACTGTTCTGGCCATATAGGAAACACAGTAGAGTAGAAGAGTGCTCTTTTCTCAAAAGCCGAGTGTGTTTCTTGTAAGGCGAGCTAGCGTTTGTTTCCCAGTCCTAAGTAGAGTTGAGTCACATGCAGTTTTTTGTCCTACGAGCAAGAGTTGTTTTCTGGTAAGACAAGTCACTATTGTGCTCCAATTGCCATACACAGTACAAATAGCACTCGCGTCTGTTCCCAGCAAGTACAGTGTATTGAACTGAATAGGAGCTACTGTTCTTGTCAGTTTTCTAAGCAAAGTTGAACTAGATATGGTCCATGTGTGTAGGAAGCACAGTTCTTTTGTTCTGAGCAAGCTCACTGTTTGGACCGCACTGGAAACACAGTAGAGTAGAAGAGTGCTCTTTTCTCAAAAGCAGAGTATGTTTCTTGTAAGGCGAGCTAGCGTTTGTTTCCCAGTCCTAAATGGAGTTGAATCAAATGCAGTTTCTGGTCCTACGATCAAGAGTTGTTTTCTGGTAAGGAAAGTCACTATTGTGCTCCCATTGCCATACACAGTGCAAATAGCACTCGCGTCTGTTCCCAGCAAGTACAATCTATCGGACTGAAAAGGAGCTACTCTTCTTGTCAGTTTCCTAAGCAGAGTTGAACTAGATATGGCCCGTGTGTGTAGGAAGCACAGTTCTTATGTTCTGGGCAAGCTCACTGTTCTGGCCATATAGGAAACACAGTAGAGTAAATGAGTGCTCTTTTCTCTAAAGCAGAGTGTGTTTCTTGTAAGGCGAGCTAGCGTTTGTTTCCTAGTCGAAAATGGAGTTGAATCACATGCAGTTTCTGGTCCTACGAACAAGAGTTGTTTTCTGGTAATGAAAGTCACATTGCGCTCCGATTGCCATACACAGTGCAAAGAGCACTCGCATCTGTTCCCAGCAAGTACAGTGTATTGGACTGAATAGGTGCTACTGTTCTTGTCAGTTTCCTAAGCAAAGTTGAACTAGATATGGCCCGTGTGTGTAGGAAGCACAGTTCTTATGTTCTGAGCAAGCTCACTGTTCTGGCCCTATAGGAAACACAGTAGAATAGAAGAGTGCTCTTGTCTCTAAAGCAGAGTGTGTTTCTTGTAAGACGAGCTAGCGTTTGTTTCCTAGTCCTAAATGGAGTTGAATCCCATGCAGTTTCTGGTACTACGAGCAAGAGTTGTTTTCTGGTAAGAAGAGTCACTATTGTGCTGCCATTGCCATACACAGGACAAATAGCACTGGCGTCTGTTCGCAGCAAGTACAGTGTATTGGACTGAAGAGGATCTACTGTTCTTGTCAGGTTCCTAAGCAGAATTGAACTAGATATGGCAGTGTGTGTAGGAAGCACAGATCTTTTGTTCAGAGCAAGCTCACTGTTC
This sequence comes from Peromyscus eremicus, assembly GCF_949786415.1. Lineage (NCBI taxonomy): Eukaryota > Metazoa > Chordata > Mammalia > Rodentia > Cricetidae > Peromyscus > Peromyscus eremicus. The sequence continues at coordinate 61,644 of NW_026735988.1, forward strand.
GGGCCCCATAGGAAACACAGTAGAGTAGAAGAGTGCTCTTTTCTCTAAAGCAAAGTGTGTTTCTTGTAAGGCGAGCTAGCGTTTGTTTCCCAGTCCTAAAAGGAGTGAAATCACATGCAGTTTCTGGTCCTACGATCAAGAGTTGTTTTATGGTAAGAATAGTCACTATAGCGCTGCCATTGCCATACACAGGACAAATAGCACTGGCGTCTGTTCGCAGCAAGTACAGTGTATTGGAATGAAGAGGATCTACTGTTCTTGTCACGTTCCTAAGCAGAATTGAACTAGATATGGCCGTGTGTGTAGGAAGCACAGTTCTTTTGTTCTGAGCAAGCTCACTGTTCTGGCCCTATAGGAAACACAGTAGAGTAGAAGAGTGCTCTTTTCTCAAAAGCAGAGTGTGTTTCTTGTAAGGCGAGCTTGGGTTTGTTTCCCAGTCCTAAATGGAGTTGAGTCACATGCAGTTTTTTTGTCCTACGAGCAAGAGTTGTTTTCCTGTATGAAGAGTCACTATTGTGCTCCCATTGCCATACACAGTGAATAGCACTCGCGTCTGCTCCCTGCAAGTACAGAGTATTGGACTGAAGAGGAGCTCCTGTTCTTGTCAGTTTCCTAAGCAGAGTTGAACTAGATAAGGCCCGTGTGTAGGAAGCACAGTTCTTTTGTTCTGAGCAAGCTCACTCTTTTGGCCCTATAGGAAACACAGTAGAGTAGAAGAGTGCTCTTTTCTCAAAAGCCAAGTGTGTTTCTTGTAAGGCGAGCTAGCGTTTGTTTCCCAGTCCTAAATAGAGTTGAGTCACATGCAGTTTTTTGTCCTACGAGCAAGAGTTGTTTTCTGGTAAGACGAGTCACTATTGTGCTCCAATTGCCATACACAGTACAAATAGCACTCGCGTCTGCTCCCAGCAAGTACAGTGTATTGGACTGAATAGGAGCTACTGTTCTTGTCAGTTTTCTAAGCAAAGTTGAACTAGATATGGTCCATGTGTGTAGGAAGCACAGTTCTTTTGTTCTGAGCAAGCTCACTGTTTGGACCGCATTGGAAACACAGTAGAGTAGAAGAGTGCTCTTTTCTCAAAAGCAGAGTATGTTTCTTGTAAGGCGAGCTAGCGTTTGTTTCCCAGTCCTAAATGGAGTTGAATCAAATGCAGTTTCTGGTCCTACGATAAAGAGTTGTTTTCTGGTAATGAAAGTCACTATTGCGCTCCCATTGCCATACACAGTGCAAATAGCATTCGCGTCTGTTCCCAGCAAGTACAATCTATCGGACTGAAGAGGAGCTACTCTTCTTGTCAGTTTCCTAAGCAGAGTTGAACTAGATATGGCCCGTGTGTGTAGGAAGCACAGTTCTTATGTTCTGAGCAAGCTCACTGTTCTGGCCATATAGGAAACACAGTAGAGTAAATGAGTGCTCTTTTCTCAAAAGCAGAGTGTGTTTTTGTAAGGCAAGCTATCGTTTGTTTCCCAGTCCTAAATGGAGTTGAATCACAAGCAGTTTCTGGTCCTACGAGCAAGAGTTGTTTTCTGGTAAGGAAAGTCACTATTGTGCTCCCTTTGCCATACACAGTGCAAGTAGCACTCACATCTGTTCCCAGCAAGTACAGTGGATCGGACTGAAGAGGAGCTACTGTTCTTGTCAGTTTCCTAAGCAGAGTTGAACTAGATATGGCCCGTGTGTTTAGGAAGCACAGTTATTATGTTCTGAGCAAGCTCACTGTTCTGGCCCTATAGGAAACACAGTAGAGTAGAAGAGTGCTCTTTTCTCTAAAGCAGAGTGTGTTTCTTGTAAAACGAGCTCGCGTTTCTTTCCCAGTCCTAAATGGAGTTGAGTCACATGCAGTTTTTGGTCCTACGAGCAAGAGTTGTTTTCTGGTAAGAAGAGTCACTATTGTGCTCCAAATGCCATACACAGGACAAATAGCACTGGCGTCCTTTCGCAGCAAGTACAGTGTATTGGACTGAAGAGGATCTACTGTTCTTGTCAGGTTCCTAAGCAGAATTGAACTAGATATGGCAGTGTGTCTAGGAAGCACAGATCTTTTGTTCAGAGCAAGCTCACTGTTCGGACCCCATTGGAAACACAGTAGAGTAGAAGAGTGCTCTTTTCTCTAAAGCAAAGTGTGTTTCTTGTAAGGCGAGCTAGCGTTTGTTTCCCAGTCCTAAATGGAGTGGAATCACATGCAGTTTCTGGTCCTACGATCAAGAGTTGTTTTATGGTAAGAATAGTCACTATAGCGCTGCCATTGCCATACACAGGACAAATAGCACTGGCGTCTGTTCGCAGCAAGTACAGTGTATTGGACTGAAGAGGATCTACTGTTCTTGTCAGGTTCCTAAGCAGAATTGAACTAGATATGGCCATGTGTGTAGGAAGCACAGTTCTTTTGTTCTGAGCAAGCTCACTGTTCTGGCCCTATAGGAAACACAGTAGAGTAGAAGAGTGCTCTTTTCTCAAAAGCAGAGTGTGTTTCTTGTAAGGCGAGCTTGCGTTTGTTTCCCAGTCCTAAATGGAGTTGAGTCAAATGCAGTTTTTGTCCTACGAGTAAGAGTTGTTTTCTTGTATGAAGAGTCACTATTGCGCTCCCATTGCCATACACAGTGCAAATAGCACTCGCGTCTGCTCCCTGCAAGTACAGAGTATTGGACTGAAGAGGAGCTCCTGTTCTTGTCAGTTTCCTAAGCAGAGTTGAACTAGATAAGGCCCGTGTGTAGGAAGCACAGTTCTTTTGTTCTGAGCAAGCTCACTGTTCTGGCCCTATAGGAAACACAGTAGAGTAGAAGAGTGCTCTTTTCTCAAAAGCCGAGTGTGTTTCTTGTAAGGCGAGCTAGCGTTTGTTTCCCAGTCCTAAATAGAGTTGAGTCACATGCAGTTTTTTGTCCTACGAGCAAGAGTTGTTTTCTGGTAAGACGAGTCACTATTGTGCTCGAATTGCCATACACAGCACAAATAGCACTCGCGTCTGTTCCCAGCAAGTACAGTGTATTGGACTGAATAGGAGCTACTGTTCTTGTCAGTTTTCTAAGCAAAGTTGAACTAGATATGGTCCATGTGTGTAGGAAGCACAGTTCTTTTGTTCTGAGCAAGCTCACTGTTTGGACCGCATTGGAAACACAGTAGAGTAGAAGAGTGCTCTTTTCTCAAAAGCAGAGTATGTTTCTTGTTAGGCGAGCTAGCGTTTGTTTCCCAGTCCTAAATGGAGTTGAATCAAATGCAGTTTCTGGTCCTACGATAAAGAGTTGTTTTCTGGTAATGAAAGTCACTATTGCGCTCCCATTGCCATACACAGTGCAAATAGCACTCGCGTCTGTTCCCAGCAAGTACAATCTATCGGACTGAAGAGGAGCTACTCTTCTTGTCAGTTTCCTAAGCAGAGTTGAACTAGATATGGCCCATGTGTGTAGGAAGCACAGTTCTTATGTTCTGAGCAAGCTCACTGTTCTGGCCATATAGGAAACACAGTAGAGTAAATGAGTGCTCTTTTCTCTGAAGCAGAGTGTGTTTCTTGTAAGGCGAGCTAGCGTTTGTTTTCTAGTCCTAAATGGAGTTGAATCACATGCAGTTTCTGGTCCTACAAACAAGAGTTGTTTTCTGGTAATGAAAGTAACATTGCGCTCCGATTGCCATACACAGTGCAAAGAGCACTCGCATCTGTTCCCAGCAAGTACAGTGTATTGGACTGAATAGGTGCTAGTGTTCTTGTCAGTTTCCTAAGCAAAGTTGAACTAGATATGGCCCGTGTGTGTAGGAAGCACAGTTCTTATGTTCTGAGCAAGCTCACTGTTCTGGCCCTATAGGAAACACAGTAGAGTAAATGAGTGCTCTTTTCTCTAAAGCAGAGTGTGTTTCTTGTAAGGCAAGCTAGCGTTTGTTTCCTAGTCCTAAATGGAGTTGAATCCCATGCAGTTTCTGGTCCTACGAGCAAGAGTTGTTTTCTGGTAAGAAGAGTCACTATTGTGCTGCCATTGCCATACACAGGACAAATAGCACTGGCGTCTGTTCGCAGCAAGTACAGTGTATTGGACTGAATAGGATCTACTGTTCTTGTCAGGTTCCTAAGCAGAATTGAACTAGATATGGCAGTGTGTGTAGGAAGCACAGATCTTGTTCAGAGCAAGCTCACTCTTCGGGCCCCATAGGAAACACAGTAGAGTAGAAGAGTGCTCTTTTCTCTAAAGCAAAGTGTGTTTCTTGTAAGGCGAGCTAGCGTTTGTTTCCCAGTCCTAAATGGAGTGGAATCACATGCAGTTTCTGGTCCTACGATCAAGAGTTGTTTTATGGTAAGAATAGTCACTATAGCGCTGCCATTGCCATACACAGGACAAATAGCACTGGCGTCTGTTCGCAGCAAGTACAGTATATTGGACTGAAGAGGATCTACTGTTCTTGTCAGGTTCCTAAGCAGAATTGAACTAGATATGGCCGTGTGTGTAGGAAGCACAGTTCTTTTGTTCTGAGCAAGCTCACTGTTCTGGCCCTATAGGAAACACAGTAGAGTAGAAGAGTGCTCTTTTCTCAAAAGCAGAGTGTGTTTCTTGTAAGGCAAGCTTGCGTTTGTTTCCCAGTCCTAAATGGAGTTGAATCACATGCAGTTTTTTTGTCCTACGAGCATGAATTGTTTTCTTGTATGAAGAGTCACTACTGTGCTCCCATTGCCATACACAGTGAATAGCACTCGCGTCTGCTCCCTGCAAGTACAGAGTATTGGACTGAAGAAGAGATCCTGTTCTTGTCAGTTTCCTAAGCAGAGTTGAACTAGATATGGCCCGTGTGTGTAGGAAGCACAGTTCTTTTGTTCAGAGCAAGCTCACTGTTCAGACCCCATAGGAAACACAGTAGAGTAGAAGAGTGCTCTTTTCTCAAAAGCAGAGTGTGTTTCTTTTAAGGCGAGCTAGCATTTGTTTCCCAGTCCTAAATGGAGTTGAATCACATGCAGTTTCTGTTCCTACGATCAAGAGTTGTTTTCTGGTAAGGAAAGTCACTATTGTGCTCCCATTGCCATACACAGTGCAAATACCACTGGCCTCTGTTCCCAGCAAGTGCAGTGTATTGGAATGAATAGGTACTACTGTTCTTTTCAGTTTCCTAAACAGAGTTGAACTGTATAAGATCCATGTGTGTAGGAAGCATAGTTCTTTTGTTCTGAGCAAGCTCACTGTTTGGACCGCATTGGAAACACAGTAGAGTAGAAGAGTGCTCTTTTCTCTAAAGCAGAGTGTGTTTCTTGTAAGGCGAGCTAGCGTTTGTTTCCCAGTCTTAAATGGAGTTGAATCCCATGCAGTTTCTGGTACTACGAGCAAGAGTTGTTTTCTGGTAAGAAGAGTCACTATTGCGCTGACATTGCCATACACAGGACAAATAGCACTGGCGTCCTTTCGCAGCAAGTACAGTGTATTGGACTGAAGAGGATCTACTGTTCTTGTCAGGTTCCTAAGCAGAATTGAACTAGATATGGCAGTGTGTGTAGGAAGCACAGATCTTTTGTTCAGAGCAAGCTCACTGTTCGGACCCCATTGGAATCACAGTAGAGCAGAAGAGTGCTCTTTTCTCTAAAGCAAAGTGTCTTTCTTGTAAGGCGAGCTAGCGTTTGTTTCCCAGTCCTAAATGGAGTGGAATCACATGCAGTTTCTGGTCCTACGATCAAGAGTTGTTTTATGGTAAGAATAGTCACTATAGCGCTGCCATTGCCATACACAGGACAAATAGCACTGGCGTCTGTTCGCAGCAAGTACAGTGTATTGGACTGAAGAGGATCTACTGTTCTTGTCAGGTTCCTAAGCAGAATTGAACTAGACATGTCTGTGTGTGTAGGAAGCACAGTTCTTTTGTTCTGAGCAAGCTCACTGTTCTGGCCCTATAGGAAACACAGTAGAGTAGAAGAGTGCTCTTTTCTCAAAAGCAGAGTGTGTTTCTTGTAAGGCAAGCTTGCGTTTGTTTCCCAGTCCTAAATGGAGTTGAGTCACATGCACTTTTTTTGTGCTACGAGCAAGAGTTGTTTTCTTGTATGAAGAGTCACTATTGCGCTCCCATTGCCATACACAGTGCAAATAGCACTTGCGTCTGCTCCCTGCAAGTACAGAGTATTGGACTGAAGAGGAGCTCCTGTTCTTGTCAGTTTCCTAAGCAGAGTTGAACTAGATATGATCCATGTTTGTAGGAGCACAGTTCTTTTGTTCTTTGCAAGATCACTGTTTGGACCCCATAGGAAACAAAGTAGAGTAGAAGAGTGCTCTTTTCTCAAAAGCAGAGTGTGTTTTTGTAAGGCAAGCTATCGTTTGTTTCCCAGTCCTAAATGGAGTTGAATCACAAGCAGTTTCTGGTCCTACGAGCAAGAGTTGTTTTCTGGTAGGGAAAGTTACTATTGTGCTCCCTTTGCTATACACAGTGCAAATAGCACTCACGTCTGTTCCCAGCAAGTACAGTGGATCGGACTGAAGAGGAGCTACTGTTCTTGTCAGTTTCCTAAGCAGAGTTGAACTAGATATGGCCCGTGTGTTGAGGAAGCACAGTTTTTATGTTCTGAGCAAGCTCACTGTTCTGGCCCTATAGGAAACACAGTAGAGTAGAAGAGTGCTCTTTTCTCTAAAGCAGAGTGTGTTTCTTGTAAAACCAGCTCGCGTTTGTTTCCCAGTCCTAAATGGAGTTTAGTCACATACAGTTTTTGGTCCTACGAGCAAGAGTTGTTTTCTGGTAAGAAGAGTCACTATTGTGCTCCAAATGCCATACACAGTGCAAATAGCACTCGCGTCTGTTCCCAGCAAGTACAGTGTATTGGACTGAAGAGGAGCTACTGTTCTTGTCAGATTCCTAAGCAGAGTTGAACTACATATGGTCCGTGTGTGTAGGAAGCACAGTTCTTTTATTCTGAGCAAGCTCACTGTTTGGACCACATAGGAAACACAGTAGAGTAGAAGAGTGCTCTTTTCTCTAAAGCAGTGTGTTTCTTGTAAGGCGAGCTAGCGTTTGTTTCCCAGTCCTACATGGAGTTGAATCACATGCAGTTTCTGGTCCTACGAGCAAGAGTTTTTTTCTGGCAAGGAAAGTCACTACTGCGCTCCCATTGCCATACACAGAGCAAATAGCACATGTGTCTGTTCCCAGCAAGTACAGTGTATTGGACTGAAGAGGAGCTACTGTTCTTCTCAGTTTCCTAAGCAGAGTTGAACTAGATATGGCCCGTGTGTCTAGGAAGCACAGTTCATTTGTTCTGAGCAAGCTCACTGTTCTGGCCCTATAGGAAACACAGTAGAGTAGAAGAGTGCTCTTTTCTCAAAAGCAGAGTGTGTTTCTTGTAAGGCGAGCTAGCGTTTGTTTCCCTGTCCTAAATGGAGTTGAGTCACATGCAGTTTTTTGTCCTACGAGCAAGAGTTGTTTTCTGGTAAGACGAGTCACTATTGTGCTCCAATTGCCATACACATTACAAAGAGCACTCGCGTCTGTTCCCAGCATGTACAGTGTATTGGACTGAATAGGAGCTACTGTTCTTGTCAGTTTCCTAAGCAAAGTTGGACTAGATATGGTCCATGTGTGTAGGAAGCACAGTTCTTTTGTTCTGAGCAAGCTCTCTCTTTGGACCCCATTGGAATCACAGTAGAGAAGAAGAGTGCTCTTTTCTCAAAAGCAGAGTGTGTTTCTTGTAAGGCGAGCTAGTGTTTGTTTCCAAGTCTTAAATGGAGTGGAATCACATGCAGTTTCTGGTTCTATGAACAAGAGTTGTTTTATGGTAAGAAGAGTCACTATTGCGCTGCCATTGCCATACACAGGACAAATAGCACTGGCGTCTGTTCCCAGCAAGTACAGTGTATTGGACTGAAGAGGATCTACTGTTCTTGTCATTTCCTAAGCAGAGTTGAACTACATATGGTCCTTGTGTGTAGGAAGCACAGTCTTTTGTTCTGAGCAAGCTCACTCTTCGGACCCCATAGGAAACACAGTAGAGTAGAAGAGTGCTCTTTTCTCAAAAGCAGAGTGTGTTTCTTGTAAGGCGAGCTAGCGTTTGTGTCCCAGTCCTAAAGGGAGTGGAATCACATGCAGTTTCTGGTCCTACGTGCAAGAGTTATTTTATGGTAAGAATAGTCACTATAGCGCTGCCATTGCCATACACAGGACAAATAGCACTGGCATCTGTTCTCAGCAAGTACAGTGTATTGGACTGAAGAGGATCTACTGTTCTTGTCAGGTTCCTAAGCAGAGTTGAACTAGATATGGCCCTTGTGTAGGAAGCACAGTTCTTTTGTTCTGAGCAAGCTCACTGTTCGGACCCCATAGGAAACACAGTAGAGTAGAAGAGTGCTCTTTTCTCAAAAGCAGAGTGTGTTTCTTGTAAGGCGAGCTAACGTTTGTTTCCCAGTCCTAAATGGAGTTGAATCACATGCAGTTTCTGGTCCTACGAGCAAGAGTTGTTTTCTGGCTAGGAAAGTCACTATTGTGCTCCCATTGCCATACACAGTACAAATAGCACATGTGTCTGTTCCCAGCAAGTACAGTGTATTGGACTGAAGAGGAGCTACTGTTATTCTCAGTTTCCTAAGCAGAGTTGAACTAGATATGGCCCGTGTGTCTACGAAGCACAGTTCATTTGTTCTGAGCAAGCTCACTGTTCTGGCCCTATAGGAAACACAGTAGAGTAGAAGAGTGCTCTTTTCTCAAAAGCCGAGTGTGTTTCTTGTAAGGCGAGCTAGCGTTTGTTTCCCAGTCCTAAGTAGAGTTGAGTCACATGCAGTTTTTTGTCCTACGAGCAAGAGTTGTTTTCTGGTAAGACGAGTCACTATTGTGCTCCTATTGCCATACACAGTACAAATAGCACTCGCGTCTGCTCCCAGCAAGTACAGTGTATTGGACTGAATAGGAGCTACTGTTCTTGTCAGTTTTCTAAGCAAAGTTGAACTAGATATGGCCCGTGTGTGTAGGAAGCACAGTTCTTATGTTCTGAGCAAGCTCACTGTTCTGGCCATATAGGAAACACAGTAGAGTAAATGAGTGCTCTTTTCTCAAAAGCAGAGTGTGTTTTTGTAAGGCAAGCTATCGTTTGTTTCCCAGTCCTAAATGGAGTTGAATCACAAGCAGTTTCTGGTCCTACGAGCAAGAGTTGTTTTCTGGTAAGGAAAGTCACTATTGTGCTCCCTTTGCCATACACAGTGCAAGTAGCACTCACATCTGTTCCCAGCAAGTACAGTGGATCGGACTGAAGAGGAGCTACTGTTCTTATCAGTTTCCTAAGCAGAGTTGAACTAGATATGGCCCGTGTGTTTAGGAAGCACAGTTATTATGTTCTGAGCAAGCTCACTGTTCTGGCCCTATAGGAAACACAGTAGAGTAGAAGAGTGCTCTTTTCTCTAAAGCAGAGTGTGTTTCTTGTAAAACGAGCTCGCGTTTCTTTCCCAGTCCTAAATGGAGTTGAGGCACATGCAGTTTTTGGTCCTACGAGCAAGAGTTGTTTTCTGGTAAGAAGAGTCACTATTGTGCTCCAAATGCCATACACAGGACAAATAGCACTGGCGTCCTTTCGCAGCAAGTACAGTGTATTGGACTGAAGAGGATCTACTGTTCTTGTCAGGTTCCTAAGCAGAATTGAACTAGATATGGCAGTGTGTCTAGGAAGCACAGATCTTTTGTTCAGAGCAAGCTCACTGTTCGGACCCCATTGGAAACACAGTAGAGTAGAAGAGTGCTCTTTTCTCTAAAGCAAAGTGTGTTTCTTGTAAGGCGAGCTAGCGTTTGTTTCCCAGTCCTAAATGGAGTGGAATCACATGCAGTTTCTGGTCCTACGATCAAGAGTTGTTTTATGGTAAGAATAGTCACTATAGCGCTGCCATTGCCATACACAGGACAAATAGCACTGGCGTCTGTTCGCAGCAAGTACAGTGTATTGGACTGAAGAGGATCTACTGTTCTTGTCAGGTTCCTAAGCAGAATTGAACTAGATATGGCCATGTGTGTAGGAAGCACAGTTCTTTTGTTCTGAGCAAGCTCACTGTTCTGGCCCTATAGGAAACACAGTAGAGTAGAAGAGTGCTCTTTTCTCAAAAGCCGAGTGTGTTTCTTGTAAGGCGAGCTAGCGTTTGTTTCCCAGTCCTAAATAGAGTTGAGTCACATGCAGTTTTTTGTCCTACGAGCAAGAGTTGTTTTCTGGTAAGACGAGTCACTATTGTGCTCGAATTGCCATACACAGTACAAATAGCACTCGCGTCTGTTCCCAGCAAGTACAGTGTATTGGACTGAATAGGAGCTACTGTTCTTGTCAGTTTTCTAAGCAAAGTTGAACTAGATATGGTCCATGTGTGTAGGAAGCACAGTTCTTTTGTTCTGAGCAAGCTCACTGTTGGACCGCATTGGAAACACAGTAGAGTAGAAGAGTGCTCTTTTCTCAAAAGCAGAGTATGTTTCTTGTAAGGCGAGCTAGCGTTTGTTTCCCAGTCCTAAATGGAGTTGAATCAAATGCAGTTTCTGGTCCTACGATAAAGAGTTGTTTTCTGGTAATGAAAGTCACTATTGCGCTCCCATTGCCATACACAGTGCAAATAGCACTCGCGTCTGTTCCCAGCAAGTACAATCTATCGGACTGAAGAGGAGCTACTCTTCTTGTCAGTTTCCTAAGCAGAGTTGAACTAGATATGGCCCGTGTGTGTAGGAAGCACAGTTCTTATGTTCTGAGCAAGCTCACTGTTCTGGCCCTATAGGAAACACAGTAGAGTAAATGAGTGCTCTTTTCTCTGAAGCAGAGTGTGTTTCTTGTAAGGCGAGCCAGCGTTTGTTTTCTAGTCCTAAATGGAGTTGAATCACATGCAGTTTCTGGTCCTACAAACAAGAGTTGTTTTCTGGTAATGAAAGTAACATTGCGCTCCGATTGCCATACACAGTGCAAAGAGCACTCGCATCTGTTCCCAGCAAGTACAGTGTATTGGACTGAATAGGTGCTAGTGTTCTTGTCAGTTTCCTAAGCAAAGTTGAACTAGATATGGCCCGTGTGTGTAGGAAGCACAGTTCTTATGTTCTGAGCAAGCTCACTGTTCTGGCCCTATAGGAAACACAGTAGAGTAAATGAGTGCTCTTTTCTCTAAAGCAGAGTGTGTTTCTTGTAAGGCAAGCTAGCGTTTGTTTCCTAGTCCTAAATGGAGTTGAATCCCATGCAGTTTCTGGTCCTACGAGCAAGAGTTGTTTTCTGGTAAGAAGAGTCACTATTGTGCTGCCATTGCCATACACAGGACAAATAGCACTGGCGTCTGTTCGCAGCAAGTACAGTGTATTGGACTGAATAGGATCTACTGTTCTTGTCAGGTTCCTAAGCAGAATTGAACTAGATATGGCAGTGTGTGTAGGAAGCACAGATCTTGTTCAGAGCAAGCTCACTCTTCGGGCCCCATAGGAAACACAGTAGAGTAGAAGAGTGCTCTTTTCTCTAAAGCAAAGTGTGTTTCTTGTAAGGCGAGCTAGCGTTTGTTTCCCAGTCCTAAATGGAGTGGAATCACATGCAGTTTCTGGTCCTACGATCAAGAGTTGTTTTATGGTAAGAATAGTCACTATAGCGCTGCCATTGCCATACACAGGACAAATAGCACTGGCGTCTGTTCGCAGCAAGTACAGTATATTGGACTGAAGAGGATCTACTGTTCTTGTCAGGTTCCTAAGCAGAATTGAACTAGATATGGCCGTGTGTGTAGGAAGCACAGTTCTTTTGTTCTGAGCAAGCTCACTGTTCTGGCCCTATAGGAAACACAGTAGAGTAGAAGAGTGCTCTTTTCTCAAAAGCAGAGTGTGTTTCTTGTAAGGCAAGCTTGCGTTTGTTTCCCAGTCCTAAATGGAGTTGAATCACATGCAGTTTTTTTGTCCTACGAGCATGAATTGTTTTCTTGTATGAAGAGTCACTACTGTGCTCCCATTGCCATACACAGTGAATAGCACTCGCGTCTGCTCCCTGCAAGTACAGAGTATTGGACTGAAGAAGAGATCCTGTTCTTGTCAGTTTCCTAAGCAGAGTTGAACTAGATATGGCCCGTGTGTGTAGGAAGCACAGTTCTTTTGTTCAGAGCAAGCTCACTGTTCAGACCCCATAGGAAACACAGTAGAGTAGAAGAGTGCTCTTTTCTCAAAAGCAGAGTGTGTTTCTTTTAAGGCGAGCTAGCATTTGTTTCCCAGTCCTAAATGGAGTTGAATCACATGCAGTTTCTGTTCCTACGATCAAGAGTTGTTTTCTGGTAAGGAAAGTCACTATTGTGCTCCCATTGCCATACACAGTGCAAATACCACTGGCCTCTGTTCCCAGCAAGTGCAGTGTATTGGAATGAATAGGTACTACTGTTCTTTTCAGTTTCCTAAACAGAGTTGAACTGTATAAGATCCATGTGTGTAGGAAGCATAGTTCTTTTGTTCTGAGCAAGCTCACTGTTTGGACCGCATTGGAAACACAGTAGAGTAGAAGAGTGCTCTTTTCTCTAAAGCAGAGTGTGTTTCTTGTAAGGCGAGCTAGCGTTTGTTTCCCAGTCTTAAATGGAGTTGAATCCCATGCAGTTTCTGGTACTACGAGCAAGAGTTGTTTTCTGGTAAGAAGAGTCACTATTGCGCTGACATTGCCATACACAGGACAAATAGCACTGGCGTCCTTTCGCAGCAAGTACAGTGTATTGGACTGAAGAGGATCTACTGTTCTTGTCAGGTTCCTAAGCAGAATTGAACTAGATATGGCAGTGTGTGTAGGAAGCACAGATCTTTTGTTCAGAGCAAGCTCACTGTTCGGACCCCATTGGAATCACAGTAGAGCAGAAGAGTGCTCTTTTCTCTAAAGCAAAGTGTCTTTCTTGTAAGGCGAGCTAGCGTTTGTTTCCCAGTCCTAAAAGGAGTGGAATCACATGCAGTTTCTGGTCCTACGATCAAGAGTTGTTTTATGGTAAGAATAGTCACTATAGCGCTGCCATTGCCATACACAGGACAAATAGCACTGGCGTCTGTTCGCAGCAAGTACAGTGTATTGGACTGAAGAGGATCTACTGTTCTTGTCAGGTTCCTAAGCAGAATTGAACTAGACATGTCTGTGTGTGTAGGAAGCACAGTTCTTTTGTTCTGAGCAAGCTCACTGTTCTGGCCCTATAGGAAACACAGTAGAGTAGAAGAGTGCTCTTTTCTCAAAAGCAGAGTGTGTTTCTTGTAAGGCAAGCTTGCGTTTGTTTCCCAGTCCTAAATGGAGTTGAGTCACATGCACTTTTTTTGTGCTACGAGCAAGAGTTGTTTTCTTGTATGAAGAGTCACTATTGCGCTCCCATTGCCATACACAGTGCAAATAGCACTTGCGTCTGCTCCCTGCAAGTACAGAGTATTGGACTGAAGAGGAGCTCCTGTTCTTGTCAGTTTCCTAAGCAGAGTTGAACTAGATATGATCCATGTTTGTAGGAGCACAGTTCTTTTGTTCTTTGCAAGATCACTGTTTGGACCCCATAGGAAACAAAGTAGAGTAGAAGAGTGCTCTTTTCTCAAAAGCAGAGTGTGTTTTTGTAAGGCAAGCTATCGTTTGTTTCCCAGTCCTAAATGGAGTTGAATCACAAGCAGTTTCTGGTCCTACGAGCAAGAGTTGTTTTCTGGTAGGGAAAGTTACTATTGTGCTCCCTTTGCTATACACAGTGCAAATAGCACTCACGTCTGTTCCCAGCAAGTACAGTGGATCGGACTGAAGAGGAGCTACTGTTCTTGTCAGTTTCCTAAGCAGAGTTGAACTAGATATGGCCCGTGTGTTGAGGAAGCACAGTTTTTATGTTCTGAGCAAGCTCACTGTTCTGGCCCTATAGGAAACACAGTAGAGTAGAAGAGTGCTCTTTTCTCTAAAGCAGAGTGTGTTTCTTGTAAAACCAGCTCGCGTTTGTTTCCCAGTCCTAAATGGAGTTTAGTCACATACAGTTTTTGGTCCTACGAGCAAGAGTTGTTTTCTGGTAAGAAGAGTCACTATTGTGCTCCAAATGCCATACACAGTGCAAATAGCACTCGCGTCTGTTCCCAGCAAGTACAGTGTATTGGACTGAAGAGGAGCTACTGTTCTTGTCAGATTCCTAAGCAGAGTTGAACTACATATGGTCCGTGTGTGTAGGAAGCACAGTTCTTTTATTCTGAGCAAGCTCACTGTTTGGACCACATAGGAAACACAGTAGAGTAGAAGAGTGCTCTTTTCTCTAAAGCAGTGTGTTTCTTGTAAGGCGAGCTAGCGTTTGTTTCCCAGTCCTACATGGAGTTGAATCACATGCAGTTTCTGGTCCTACGAGCAAGAGTTTTTTTCTGGCAAGGAAAGTCACTACTGCGCTCCCATTGCCATACACAGAGCAAATAGCACATGTGTCTGTTCCCAGCAAGTACAGTGTATTGGACTGAAGAGGAGCTACTGTTCTTCTCAGTTTCCTAAGCAGAGTTGAACTAGATATGGCCCGTGTGTCTAGGAAGCACAGTTCATTTGTTCTGAGCAAGCTCACTGTTCTGGCCCTATAGGAAACACAGTAGAGTAGAAGAGTGCTCTTTTCTCAAAAGCAGAGTGTGTTTCTTGTAAGGCGAGCTAGCGTTTGTTTCCCTGTCCTAAATGGAGTTGAGTCACATGCAGTTTTTTGTCCTACGAGCAAGAGTTGTTTTCTGGTAAGACGAGTCACTATTGTGCTCCAATTGCCATACACATTACAAAGAGCACTCGCGTCTGTTCCCAGCATGTACAGTGTATTGGACTGAATAGGAGCTACTGTTCTTGTCAGTTTCCTAAGCAAAGTTGGACTAGATATGGTCCATGTGTGTAGGAAGCACAGTTCTTTTGTTCTGAGCAAGCTCTCTCTTTGGACCCCATTGGAATCACAGTAGAGAAGAAGAGTGCTCTTTTCTCAAAAGCAGAGTGTGTTTCTTGTAAGGCGAGCTAGTGTTTGTTTCCCAGTCTTAAATGGAGTGGAATCACATGCAGTTTCTGGTTCTATGAACAAGAGTTGTTTTATGGTAAGAAGAGTCACTATTGCGCTGCCATTGCCATACACAGGACAAATAGCACTGGCGTCTGTTCCCAGCAAGTACAGTGTATTGGACTGAAGAGGATCTACTGTTCTTGTCATTTCCTAAGCAGAGTTGAACTACATATGGTCCTTGTGTGTAGGAAGCACAGTCTTTTGTTCTGAGCAAGCTCACTCTTCGGACCCCATAGGAAACACAGTAGAGTAGAAGAGTGCTCTTTTCTCAAAAGCAGAGTGTGTTTCTTGTAAGGCGAGCTAGCGTTTGTGTCCCAGTCCTAAAGGGAGTGGAATCACATGCAGTTTCTGGTCCTACGTGCAAGAGTTATTTTATGGTAAGAATAGTCACTATAGCGCTGCCATTGCCATACACAGGACAAATAGCACTGGCATCTGTTCCCAGCAAGTACAGTGTATTGGACTGAAGAGGATCTACTGTTCTTGTCAGGTTCCTAAGCAGAGTTGAACTAGATATGGCCCTTGTGTAGGAAGCACAGTTCTTTTGTTCTGAGCAAGCTCACTGTTCGGACCCCATAGGAAACACAGTAGAGTAGAAGAGTGCTCTTTTCTCAAAAGCAGAGTGTGTTTCTTGTAAGGCGAGCTAACGTTTGTTTCCCAGTCCTAAATGGAGTTGAATCACATGCAGTTTCTGGTCCTACGAGCAAGAGTTTTTTTCTGGCTAGGAAAGTCACTATTGTGCTCCCATTGCCATACACAGTACAAATAGCACATGTGTCTGTTCCCAGCAAGTACAGTGTATTGGACTGAAGAGGAGCTACTGTTATTCTCAGTTTCCTAAGCAGAGTTGAACTAGATATGGCCCGTGTGTCTACGAAGCACAGTTCATTTGTTCTGAGCAAGCTCACTGTTCTGGCCCTATAGGAAACACAGTAGAGTAGAAGAGTGCTCTTTTCTCAAAAGCCGAGTGTGTTTCTTGTAAGGCGAGCTAGCGTTTGTTTCCCAGTCCTAAGTAGAGTTGAGTCACATGCAGTTTTTTGTCCTACGAGCAAGAGTTGTTTTCTGGTAAGACGAGTCACTATTGTGCTCCTATTGCCATACACAGTACAAATAGCACTCGCGTCTGCTCCCAGCAAGTACAGTGTATTGGACTGAATAGGAGCTACTGTTCTTGTCAGTTTTCTAAGCAAAGTTGAACTAGATATGGTCCATGTGTGTAGGAAGCACAGTTCTTTTGTTCTGAGCAAGCTCACTGTTTGGACCGCATTGGAAACACAGTAGAGTAGAAGAGTGCTCTTTTCTCAAAAGCAGAGTATGTTTCTTGTAAGGCGAGCTAGCGTTTGTTTCCCAGTCCTAAATGGAGTTGAATCAAATGCAGTTTCTGGTCCTACGATAAAGAGTTGTTTTCTGGTAATGAAAGTCACTATTGCGCTCCCATTGCCATACACAGTGCAAATAGCACTCGCGTCTGTTCCCAGCAAGTACAATCTATCGGACTGAAGAGGAGCTACTCTTCTTGTCAGTTTCCTAAGCAGAGTTGAACTAGATATGGCCCGTGTGTGTAGGAAGCACAGTTCTTATGTTCTGAGCAAGCTCACTGTTCTGGCCATATAGGAAACACAGTAGAGTAAATGAGTGCTCTTTTCTCAAAAGCAGAGTGTGTTTTTGTAAGGCAAGCTATCGTTTGTTTCCCAGTCCTAAATGGAGTTGAATCACAAGCAGTTTCTGGTCCTACGAGCAAGAGTTGTTTTCTGGTAAGGAAAGTCACTATTGTGCTCCCTTTGCCATACACAGTGCAAGTAGCACTCACATCTGTTCCCAGCAAGTACAGTGGATCGGACTGAAGAGGAGCTACTGTTCTTGTCAGTTTCCTAAGCAGAGTTGAACTAGATATGGCCCGTGTGTTTAGGAAGCACAGTTATTATGTTCTGAGCAAGCTCACTGTTCTGGCCCTATAGGAAACACAGTAGAGTAGAAGAGTGCTCTTTTCTCTAAAGCAGAGTGTGTTTCTTGTAAAACGAGCTCGCGTTTCTTTCCCAGTCCTAAATGGAGTTGAGTCACATGCAGTTTTTGGTCCTACGAGCAAGAGTTGTTTTCTGGTAAGAAGAGTCACTATTGTGCTCCAAATGCCATACACAGGACAAATAGCACTGGCGTCCTTTCGCAGCAAGTACAGTGTATTGGACTGAAGAGGATCTACTGTTCTTGTCAGGTTCCTAAGCAGAATTGAACTAGATATGGCAGTGTGTCTAGGAAGCACAGATCTTTTGTTCAGAGCAAGCTCACTGTTCGGACCCCATTGGAAACACAGTAGAGTAGAAGAGTGCTCTTTTCTCTAAAGCAAAGTGTGTTTCTTGTAAGGCGAGCTAGCGTTTGTTTCCCAGTCCTAAATGGAGTGGAATCACATGCAGTTTCTGGTCCTACGATCAAGAGTTGTTTTATGGTAAGAATAGTCACTATAGCGCTGCCATTGCCATACACAGGACAAATAGCACTGGCGTCTGTTCGCAGCAAGTACAGTGTATTGGACTGAAGAGGATCTACTGTTCTTGTCAGGTTCCTAAGCAGAATTGAACTAGATATGGCCATGTGTGTAGGAAGCACAGTTCTTTTGTTCTGAGCAAGCTCACTGTTCTGGCCCTATAGGAAACACAGTAGAGTAGAAGAGTGCTCTTTTCTCAAAAGCAGAGTGTGTTTCTTGTAAGGCGAGCTTGCGTTTGTTTCCCAGTCCTAAATGGAGTTGAGTCAAATGCAGTTTTTGTCCTACGAGTAAGAGTTGTTTTCTTGTATGAAGAGTCACTATTGCGCTCCCATTGCCATACACAGTGCAAATAGCACTCGCGTCTGCTCCCTGCAAGTACAGAGTATTGGACTGAAGAGGAGCTCCTGTTCTTGTCAGTTTCCTAAGCAGAGTTGAACTAGATAAGGCCCGTGTGTAGGAAGCACAGTTCTTTTGTTCTGAGCAAGCTCACTGTTCTGGCCCTATAGGAAACACAGTAGAGTAGAAGAGTGCTCTTTTCTCAAAAGCCGAGTGTGTTTCTTGTAAGGCGAGCTAGCGTTTGTTTCCCAGTCCTAAATAGAGTTGAGTCACATGCAGTTTTTTGTCCTACGAGCAAGAGTTGTTTTCTGGTAAGACGAGTCACTATTGTGCTCGAATTGCCATACACAGTACAAATAGCACTCGCGTCTGTTCCCAGCAAGTACAGTGTATTGGACTGAATAGGAGCTACTGTTCTTGTCAGTTTTCTAAGCAAAGTTGAACTAGATATGGTCCATGTGTGTAGGAAGCACAGTTCTTTTGTTCTGAGCAAGCTCACTGTTTGGACCGCATTGGAAACACAGTAGAGTAGAAGAGTGCTCTTTTCTCAAAAGCAGAGTATGTTTCTTGTAAGGCGAGCTAGCGTTTGTTTCCCAGTCCTAAATGGAGTTGAATCAAATGCAGTTTCTGGTCCTACGATAAAGAGTTGTTTTCTGGTAATGAAAGTCACTATTGCGCTCCCATTGCCATACACAGTGCAAATAGCACTCGCGTCTGTTCCCAGCAAGTACAATCTATCGGACTGAAGAGGAGCTACTCTTCTTGTCAGTTTCCTAAGCAGAGTTGAACTAGATATGGCCCGTGTGTGTAGGAAGCACAGTTCTTATGTTCTGAGCAAGCTCACTGTTCTGGCCATATAGGAAACACAGTAGAGTAAATGAGTGCTCTTTTCTCTAAAGCAGAGTGTGTTTCTTGTAAGGCGAGCTAGCGTTTGTTTCCTAGTCCTAAATGGAGTTGAATCACATGCAGTTTCTGGTCCTACAAACAAGAGTTGTTTTCTGGTAATGAAAGTAACATTGCGCTCCGATTGCCATACACAGTGCAAAGAGCACTCGCATCTGTTCCCAGCAAGTACAGTGTATTGGACTGAATAGGTGCTAGTGTTCTTGTCAGTTTCCTAAGCAAAGTTGAACTAGATATGGCCCGTGTGTGTAGGAAGCACAGTTCTTATGTTCTGAGCAAGCTCACTGTTCTGGCCCTATAGGAAACACAGTAGAGTAAATGAGTGCTCTTTTCTCTAAAGCAGAGTGTGTTTCTTGTAAGGCAAGCTAGCGTTTGTTTCCTAGTCCTAAATGGAGTTGAATCCCATGCAGTTTCTGGTCCTACGAGCAAGAGTTGTTTTCTGGTAAGAAGAGTCACTATTGTGCTGCCATTGCCATACACAGGACAAATAGCACTGGCGTCTGTTCGCAGCAAGTACAGTGTATTGGACTGAATAGGATCTACTGTTCTTGTCAGGTTCCTAAGCAGAATTGAACTAGATATGGCAGTGTGTGTAGGAAGCACAGATCTTGTTCAGAGCAAGCTCACTCTTCGGGCCCCATAGGAAACACAGTAGAGTAGAAGAGTGCTCTTTTCTCTAAAGCAAAGTGTGTTTCTTGTAAGGCGAGCTAGCGTTTGTTTCCCAGTCCTAAATGGAGTGGAATCACATGCAGTTTCTGGTCCTACGATCAAGAGTTGTTTTATGGTAAGAATAGTCACTATAGCGCTGCCATTGCCATACACAGGACAAATAGCACTGGCGTCTGTTCGCAGCAAGTACAGTATATTGGACTGAAGAGGATCTACTGTTCTTGTCAGGTTCCTAAGCAGAATTGAACTAGATATGGCCGTGTGTGTAGGAAGCACAGTTCTTTTGTTCTGAGCAAGCTCACTGTTCTGGCCCTATAGGAAACACAGTAGAGTAGAAGAGTGCTCTTTTCTCAAAAGCAGAGTGTGTTTCTTGTAAGGCAAGCTTGCGTTTGTTTCCCAGTCCTAAATGGAGTTGAATCACATGCAGTTTTTTTGTCCTACGAGCATGAATTGTTTTCTTGTATGAAGAGTCACTACTGTGCTCCCATTGCCATACACAGTGAATAGCACTCGCGTCTGCTCCCTGCAAGTACAGAGTATTGGACTGAAGAAGAGATCCTGTTCTTGTCAGTTTCCTAAGCAGAGTTGAACTAGATATGGCCCGTGTGTGTAGGAAGCACAGTTCTTTTGTTCAGAGCAAGCTCACTGTTCAGACCCCATAGGAAACACAGTAGAGTAGAAGAGTGCTCTTTTCTCAAAAGCAGAGTGTGTTTCTTTTAAGGCGAGCTAGCATTTGTTTCCCAGTCCTAAATGGAGTTGAATCACATGCAGTTTCTGTTCCTACGATCAAGAGTTGTTTTCTGGTAAGGAAAGTCACTATTGTGCTCCCATTGCCATACACAGTGCAAATACCACTGGCCTCTGTTCCCAGCAAGTACAGTGTATTGGAATGAATAGGTACTACTGTTCTTTTCAGTTTCCTAAACAGAGTTGAACTGTATAAGATCCATGTGTGTAGGAAGCATAGTTCTTTTGTTCTGAGCAAGCTCACTGTTTGGACCGCATTGGAAACACAGTAGAGTAGAAGAGTGCTCTTTTCTCTAAAGCAGAGTGTGTTTCTTGTAAGGCGAGCTAGCGTTTGTTTCCCAGTCTTAAATGGAGTTGAATCCCATGCAGTTTCTGGTACTACGAGCAAGAGTTGTTTTCTGGTAAGAAGAGTCACTATTGCGCTGACATTGCCATACACAGGACAAATAGCACTGGCGTCCTTTCGCAGCAAGTACAGTGTATTGGACTGAAGAGGATCTACTGTTCTTGTCAGGTTCCTAAGCAGAATTGAACTAGATATGGCAGTGTGTGTAGGAAGCACAGATCTTTTGTTCAGAGCAAGCTCACTGTTCGGACCCCATTGGAATCACAGTAGAGCAGAAGAGTGCTCTTTTCTCTAAAGCAAAGTGTGTTTCTTGTAAGGCGAGCTAGCGTTTGTTTCCCAGTCCTAAATGGAGTGGAATCACATGCAGTTTCTGGTCCTACGATCAAGAGTTGTTTTATGGTAAGAATAGTCACTATAGCGCTGCCATTGCCATACACAGGACAAATAGCACTGGCGTCTGTTCGCAGCAAGTACAGTGTATTGGACTGAAGAGGATCTACTGTTCTTGTCAGGTTCCTAAGCAGAATTGAACTAGACATGTCCGTGTGTGTAGGAAGCACAGTTCTTTTGTTCTGAGCAAGCTCACTGTTCTGGCCCTATAGGAAACACAGTAGAGTAGAAGAGTGCTCTTTTCTCAAAAGCAGAGTGTGTTTCTTGTAAGGCAAGCTTGCGTTTGTTTCCCAGTCCTAAATGGAGTTGAGTCACATGCACTTTTTTTGTGCTACGAGCAAGAGTTGTTTTCTTGTATGAAGAGTCACTATTGCGCTCCCATTGCCATACACAGTGCAAATAGCACTTGCGTCTGCTCCCTGCAAGTACAGAGTATTGGACTGAAGAGGAGCTCCTGTTCTTGTCAGTTTCCTAAGCAGAGTTGAACTAGATATGACCCATGTTTGTAGGAGCACAGTTCTTTTGTTCTTTGCAAGATCACTGTTTGGACCCCATAGGAAACAAAGTAGAGTAGAAGAGTGCTCTTTTCTCAAAAGCAGAGTGTGTTTTTGTAAGGCAAGCTATCGTTTGTTTCCCAGTCCTAAATGGAGTTGAATCACAAGCAGTTTCTGGTCCTACGAGCAAGAGTTGTTTTCTGGTAGGGAAAGTTACTATTGTGCTCCCTTTGCTATACACAGTGCAAATAGCACTCACGTCTGTTCCCAGCAAGTACAGTGGATCGGACTGAAGAGGAGCTACTGTTCTTGTCAGTTTCCTAAGCAGAGTTGAACTAGATAAGGCCCGTGTGTAGGAAGCACAGTTCTTTTGTTCTGAGCAAGCTCACTGTTCTGGCCCTATAGGAAACACAGTAGAGTAGAAGAGTGCTCTTTTCTCAAAAGCCGAGTGTGTTTCTTGTAAGGCGAGCTAGCGTTTGTTTCCCAGTCCTAAATAGAGTTGAGTCACATGCAGTTTTTTGTCCTACAAGCAAGAGTTGTTTTCTGGTAAGACGAGTCACTATTGTGCTCGAATTGCCATACACAGTACAAATAGCACTCGCGTCTGTTCCCAGCAAGTACAGTGTATTGGACTGAATAGGAGCTACTGTTCTTGTCAGTTTTCTAAGCAAAGTTGAACTAGATATGGTCCATGTGTGTAGGAAGCACAGTTCTTTTGTTCTGAGCAAGCTCACTGTTTGGACCGCATTGGAAACACAGTAGAGTAGAAGAGTGCTCTTTTCTCAAAAGCAGAGTATGTTTCTTGTAAGGCGAGCTAGCGTTTGTTTCCCAGTCCTAAATGGAGTTGAATCAAATGCAGTTTCTGGTCCTACGATAAAGAGTTGTTTTCTGGTAATGAAAGTCACTATTGCGCTCCCATTGCCATACACAGTGCAAATAGCACTCGCGTCTGTTCCCAGCAAGTACAATCTATCGGACTGAAGAGGAGCTACTCTTCTTGTCAGTTTCCTAAGCAGAGTTGAACTAGATATGGCCCGTGTGTGTAGGAAGCACAGTTCTTATGTTCTGAGCAAGCTCACTGTTCTGGCCATATAGGAAACACAGTAGAGTAAATGAGTGCTCTTTTCTCTAAAGCAGAGTGTGTTTCTTGTAAGGCGAGCTAGCGTTTGTTTCCTAGTCCTAAATGGAGTTGAATCACATGCAGTTTCTGGTCCTACAAACAAGAGTTGTTTTCTGGTAATGAAAGTAACATTGCGCTCCGATTGCCATACACAGTGCAAAGAGCACTCGCATCTGTTCCCAGCAAGTACAGTGTATTGGACTGAATAGGTGCTAGTGTTCTTGTCAGTTTCCTAAGCAAAGTTGAACTAGATATGGCCCGTGTGTGTAGGAAGCACAGTTCTTATGTTCTGAGCAAGCTCACTGTTCTGGCCCTATAGGAAACACAGTAGAGTAAATGAGTGCTCTTTTCTCTAAAGCAGAGTGTGTTTCTTGTAAGGCAAGCTAGCGTTTGTTTCCTAGTCCTAAATGGAGTTGAATCCCATGCAGTTTCTGGTCCTACGAGCAAGAGTTGTTTTCTGGTAAGAAGAGTCACTATTGTGCTGCCATTGCCATACACAGGACAAATAGCACTGGCGTCTGTTCGCAGCAAGTACAGTGTATTGGACTGAATAGGATCTACTGTTCTTGTCAGGTTCCTAAGCAGAATTGAACTAGATATGGCAGTGTGTGTAGGAAGCACAGATCTTGTTCAGAGCAAGCTCACTCTTCGGGCCCCATAGGAAACACAGTAGAGTAGAAGAGTGCTCTTTTCTCTAAAGCAAAGTGTGTTTCTTGTAAGGCGAGCTAGCGTTTGTTTCCCAGTCCTAAATGGAGTGGAATCACATGCAGTTTCTGGTCCTACGATCAAGAGTTGTTTTATGGTAAGAATAGTCACTATAGCGCTGCCATTGCCATACACAGGACAAATAGCACTGGCGTCTGTTCGCAGCAAGTACAGTATATTGGACTGAAGAGGATCTACTGTTCTTGTCAGGTTCCTAAGCAGAATTGAACTAGATATGGCCGTGTGTGTAGGAAGCACAGTTCTTTTGTTCTGAGCAAGCTCACTGTTCTGGCCCTATAGGAAACACAGTAGAGTAGAAGAGTGCTCTTTTCTCAAAAGCAGAGTGTGTTTCTTGTAAGGCAAGCTTGCGTTTGTTTCCCAGTCCTAAATGGAGTTGAATCACATGCAGTTTTTTTGTCCTACGAGCATGAATTGTTTTCTTGTATGAAGAGTCACTACTGTGCTCCCATTGCCATACACAGTGAATAGCACTCGCGTCTGCTCCCTGCAAGTACAGAGTATTGGACTGAAGAAGAGATCCTGTTCTTGTCAGTTTCCTAAGCAGAGTTGAACTAGATATGGCCCGTGTGTGTAGGAAGCACAGTTCTTTTGTTCAGAGCAAGCTCACTGTTCAGACCCCATAGGAAACACAGTAGAGTAGAAGAGTGCTCTTTTCTCAAAAGCAGAGTGTGTTTCTTTTAAGGCGAGCTAGCATTTGTTTCCCAGTCCTAAATGGAGTTGAATCACATGCAGTTTCTGTTCCTACGATCAAGAGTTGTTTTCTGGTAAGGAAAGTCACTATTGTGCTCCCATTGCCATACACAGTGCAAATACCACTGGCCTCTGTTCCCAGCAAGTACAGTGTATTGGAATGAATAGGTACTACTGTTCTTTTCAGTTTCCTAAACAGAGTTGAACTGTATAAGATCCATGTGTGTAGGAAGCATAGTTCTTTTGTTCTGAGCAAGCTCACTGTTTGGACCGCATTGGAAACACAGTAGAGTAGAAGAGTGCTCTTTTCTCTAAAGCAGAGTGTGTTTCTTGTAAGGCGAGCTAGCGTTTGTTTCCCAGTCTTAAATGGAGTTGAATCCCATGCAGTTTCTGGTACTACGAGCAAGAGTTGTTTTCTGGTAAAAAGAGTCACTATTGCGCTGACATTGCCATACACAGGACAAATAGCACTGGCGTCCTTTCGCAGCAAGTACAGTGTATTGGACTGAAGAGGATCTACTGTTCTTGTCAGGTTCCTAAGCAGAATTGAACTAGATATGGCAGTGTGTGTAGGAAGCACAGATCTTTTGTTCAGAGCAAGCTCACTGTTCGGACCCCATTGGAATCACAGTAGAGCAGAAGAGTGCTCTTTTCTCTAAAGCAAAGTGTGTTTCTTGTAAGGCGAGCTAGCGTTTGTTTCCCAGTCCTAAATGGAGTGGAATCACATGCAGTTTCTGGTCTTACGATCAAGAGTTGTTTTATGGTAAGAATAGTCACTATAGCGCTGCCATTGCCATACACAGGACAAATAGCACTGGCGTCTGTTCGCAGCAAGTACAGTGTATTGGACTGAAGAGGATCTACTGTTCTTGTCAGGTTCCTAAGCAGAATTGAACTAGACATGTCCGTGTGTGTAGGAAGCACAGTTCTTTTGTTCTGAGCAAGCTCACTGTTCTGGCCCTATAGGAAACACAGTAGAGTAGAAGAGTGCTCTTTTCTCAAAAGCAGAGTGTGTTTCTTGTAAGGCAAGCTTGCGTTTGTTTCCCAGTCCTAAATGGAGTTGAGTCACATGCACTTTTTTTGTGCTACGAGCAAGAGTTGTTTTCTTGTATGAAGAGTCACTATTGCGCTCCCATTGCCATACACAGTGCAAATAGCACTTGCGTCTGCTCCCTGCAAGTACAGAGTATTGGACTGAAGAGGAGCTCCTGTTCTTGTCAGTTTCCTAAGCAGAGTTGAACTAGATATGATCCATGTTTGTAGGAGCACAGTTCTTTTGTTCTTTGCAAGATCACTGTTTGGACCCCATAGGAAACAAAGTAGAGTAGAAGAGTGCTCTTTTCTCAAAAGCAGAGTGTGTTTTTGTAAGGCAAGCTATCGTTTGTTTCCCAGTCCTAAATGGAGTTGAATCACAAGCAGTTTCTGGTCCTACGAGCAAGAGTTGTTTTCTGGTAGGGAAAGTTACTATTGTGCTCCCTTTGCTATACACAGTGCAAATAGCACTCACGTCTGTTCCCAGCAAGTACAGTGGATCGGACTGAAGAGGAGCTACTGTTCTTGTCAGTTTCCTAAGCAGAGTTGAACTAGATATGGCCCGTGTGTTGAGGAAGCACAGTTTTTATGTTCTGAGCAAGCTCACTGTTCTGGCCCTATAGGAAACACAGTAGAGTAGAAGAGTGCTCTTTTCTCTAAAGCAGAGTGTGTTTCTTGTAAAACCAGCTCGCGTTTGTTTCCCAGTCCTAAATGGAGTTTAGTCACATACAGTTTTTGGTCCTACGAGCAAGAGTTGTTTTCTGGTAAGAAGAGTCACTATTGTGCTCCAAATGCCATACACAGTGCAAATAGCACTCGCGTCTGTTCCCAGCAAGTACAGTGTATTGGACTGAAGAGGAGCTACTGTTCTTGTCAGATTCCTAAGCAGAGTTGAACTACATATGGTCCGTGTGTGTAGGAAGCACAGTTCTTTTATTCTGAGCAAGCTCACTGTTTGGACCACATAGGAAACACAGTAGAGTAGAAGAGTGCTCTTTTCTCTAAAGCAGTGTGTTTCTTGTAAGGCGAGCTAGCGTTTGTTTCCCAGTCCTACATGGAGTTGAATCACATGCAGTTTCTGGTCCTACGAGCAAGAGTTTTTTTCTGGCAAGGAAAGTCACTACTGCGCTCCCATTGCCATACACAGAGCAAATAGCACATGTGTCTGTTCCCAGCAAGTACAGTGTATTGGACTGAAGAGGAGCTACTGTTCTTCTCAGTTTCCTAAGCAGAGTTGAACTAGATATGGCCCGTGTGTCTAGGAAGCACAGTTCATTTGTTCTGAGCAAGCTCACTGTTCTGGCCCTATAGGAAACACAGTAGAGTAGAAGAGTGCTCTTTTCTCAAAAGCAGAGTGTGTTTCTTGTAAGGCGAGCTAGCGTTTGTTTCCCTGTCCTAAATGGAGTTGAGTCACATGCAGTTTTTTGTCCTACGAGCAAGAGTTGTTTTCTGGTAAGACGAGTCACTATTGTGCTCCAATTGCCATACACATTACAAAGAGCACTCGCGTCTGTTCCCAGCATGTACAGTGTATTGGACTGAATAGGAGCTACTGTTCTTGTCAGTTTCCTAAGCAAAGTTGGACTAGATATGGTCCATGTGTGTAGGAAGCACAGTTCTTTTGTTCTGAGCAAGCTCTCTCTTTGGACCCCATTGGAATCACAGTAGAGAAGAAGAGTGCTCTTTTCTCAAAAGCAGAGTGTGTTTCTTGTAAGGCGAGCTAGTGTTTGTTTCCCAGTCTTAAATGGAGTGGAATCACATGCAGTTTCTGGTTCTATGAACAAGAGTTGTTTTATGGTAAGAAGAGTCACTATTGCGCTGCCATTGCCATACACAGGACAAATAGCACTGGCGTCTGTTCCCAGCAAGTACAGTGTATTGGACTGAAGAGGATCTACTGTTCTTGTCATTTCCTAAGCAGAGTTGAACTACATATGGTCCTTGTGTGTAGGAAGCACAGTCTTTTGTTCTGAGCAAGCTCACTCTTCGGACCCCATAGGAAACACAGTAGAGTAGAAGAGTGCTCTTTTCTCAAAAGCAGAGTGTGTTTCTTGTAAGGCGAGCTAGCGTTTGTGTCCCAGTCCTAAAGGGAGTGGAATCACATGCAGTTTCTGGTCCTACGTGCAAGAGTTATTTTATGGTAAGAATAGTCACTATAGCGCTGCCATTGCCATACACAGGACAAATAGCACTGGCATCTGTTCCCAGCAAGTACAGTGTATTGGACTGAAGAGGATCTACTGTTCTTGTCAGGTTCCTAAGCAGAATTGAACTAGATATGGCCCTTGTGTAGGAAGCACAGTTCTTTTGTTCTGAGCAAGCTCACTGTTCGGACCCCATAGGAAACACAGTAGAGTAGAAGAGTGCTCTTTTCTCAAAAGCAGAGTGTGTTTCTTGTAAGGCGAGCTAACGTTTGTTTCCCAGTCCTAAATGGAGTTGAATCACATGCAGTTTCTGGTCCTACGAGCAAGAGTTTTTTTCTGGCTAGGAAAGTCACTATTGTGCTCCCATTGCCATACACAGTACAAATAGCACATGTGTCTGTTCCCAGCAAGTACAGTGTATTGGACTGAAGAGGAGCTACTGTTATTCTCAGTTTCCTAAGCAGAGTTGAACTAGATATGGCCCGTGTGTCTACGAAGCACAGTTCATTTGTTCTGAGCAAGCTCACTGTTCTGGCCCTATAGGAAACACAGTAGAGTAGAAGAGTGCTCTTTTCTCAAAAGCCGAGTGTGTTTCTTGTAAGGCGAGCTAGCGTTTGTTTCCCAGTCCTAAGTAGAGTTGAGTCACATGCAGTTTTTTGTCCTACGAGCAAGAGTTGTTTTCTAGTAAGACGAGTCACTATTGTGCTCCTATTGCCATACACAGTACAAATAGCACTCGCGTCTGTTCCCAGCAAGTACAGTGTATTGGACTGAATAGGAGCTACTGTTCTTGTCAGTTTTCTAAGCAAAGTTGAACT